>NW_020664413.1:28911121-28953899 GCF_002925995.2 Terrapene triunguis | reverse complement strand
GGGGGTTGGGTGGATAGGGGCAGCAACTCCCTGTACAGTGACCCCTGCCCCCTAAACCCCTACCTGCTGAGCCTCATCCCCTGTGTCAGGAGCTCCCTGCACCCCCCCATTGAGCCCCCCCAAACTCCCACCCCACCAAGCCTCATCCCCCTGCATTAGGAACCCCCCACCCCACTGAGCCCTAACCAGCTGCACCCTGACCCCCTAACCTACCAAGCCCGCCCCAGCCTCCCCCGAGCCTTAACTACCTTCTCCTGGGCTGCCCTGTAGAGACCCATTCTCCCTGCACCCAGACTTCCCACCGAGCTGCCCACACCCATATTGTGCCACACAGAACCCTGGTACTCTTGAGGGAATACTGCACCAAAAAATTAAAAAATTCTGCAAAGTTCTGCATATTTTAATTGTCAAAATAACATAGAAACACAATAACAATATAATCACACCATTTTCAATTATTTTGGTTATTTATTTCAAAATACTTGTCAGCAAATAATTGAAAATAGTGTGATTATATTGTGTTGTTTTGACAAATAAAATATGTAGAATTTTGCAGAATTTTAAAATGCGCGCAGAATTTTTATTTTTTTGGTGCAGAATTCCCTCGGGAGTATTGTATATCGTGTTTAATGGATCTGAATTGTTACTGGTAAAATTGAAGAGTAGCAAAAAAATTTACTATTCATTTGTGCTTTCCTTTGAATCAAACTAATTGTTAGTTTAGATCTTTCTACTATATGCAGGAGCATGGACAACTTTTTATTTGTGGGAGTTAGGGCTAAAAATAATTGTTGAATATCACTCTGAGTCATTTTGTACCATGATTAAATTTTTCCATTTGTGATAAAGTGAGATAAATGAGCTTCTGTTCCAAGTTCAGTGTTTTCTTCCTTGATTTATGTTATCCCTAGTTTTGTGTTTTTTCCTGGTGGGTGGAGGTGAGGGGCTTAGTCCCCTACCCGCAGTTGGCTATGCCCATGTGTATGTGTTCATTTCACTAGGCTATGTTACATGTTATTCCCACCATTACCATTGGTCACACTGAAGCCTAAAAGAAAAAAAAAATTGTCTTTGTGTATGTAAACTGTGAAGATTACTTGCTATTCTGAAGGGGGAATCATCTTTTCCTTTAGCCAGAGCAGTGTCTTGCTTACAAATGGTTGCGTGCCCTCAACTCCTATTGAAATTAAAGGGACACAATTGCCTTAAAGGTCATACTTCTATCTGAAAATATTTCCCTGCTATTGTTAAAAGTTCCCCCAATAGTTCTATACCTGAAAGATTAGAGAGCTTTTTCTCTATTTTCGTTCATTTTTTGCATGTGACAGAATTTTGTGTGTATTGAATTTCCCTGTTTATCCTGTGTAGGCCTGTAGTCAGTTTTCTCCATTGTTTGTGTGGGTCTTTCACAGAGCAATGCAGAAGAAACACAATTTCTAATAAAAAAAAATGCTATTGTAAAACTGCAAAAAATGGCTGAGGTATCAAGAAGCTGGTGTTGTGTATATGAACTACTATTTTTTTTTTTCTAAATTAACTAGAGTTCAATTTGGTGGTGTCCTTTTAGCCTCAATGAACCAGAAGCATAAAATTAGTAATTCTGTTCTGAAGAACAAATATTTAATGACTACAAAATGTTGTCCTTCAGAGAGTAATTAATGATGTTATGCTTCTCTAGCTAGCCCCCCATGGTGGCCTTGTCCACCAGACTTTGCTGGGCCATAGTACCAATCTGCATGTGGTGTGTAGGGGGATGCACAGGAACGTTATATGACAGCTGCACTTCCTTATTTGCATAAAGGTGTAGGGCTTGGTAGATAAGTGCTGCTAGAGAATTGCATCCTTAAGGAATTGGGCAACCAGAACTGGATGCCAAACATAGCTGCTTGAGGACATATTTCAGTCTTGTCACTTTTCTCCTAATTTCCCAAGAACAAGAGAATGTAAAGTTTTAAGGACACATTGTTTTGCTTTCTTTCTCACTTTCCATTACTAATTCATAAACTTTTCTATCAAAGCTTAAATACACAATTTTCCCCCTTTGGATTATTTTGTCTTTTTCCAATTCATAAGAATTTTATTTTGCTACATTGGTTCTAATATTGCGAAAGTTCTTTTGCTTACATCTCCATCAGTGCACCATCATCAACATGCATATCAGTATCTATGGGAAAGCAGTTGTGTTGTAGGATAGGGGAATGCTATGCATTCGTTTGGGCTCTTCTTGGGATGATTGTGCAGGGTTTGCTAGATATAGCTGATGCTAGCAGTGAGGAAATAAGCAAGATGTATTTCATCGTGTTCAAACCATTATGAAGACAACTCTTCTCTCTCCTTTCTTCCTCACCCCCAGAATTTTTAAAGAAAATGTGTGTTGAAAATTCCCCAGCCTCTCTGTGGAAGTAGGAGATACAAACTGTAGCAGAATTGTTGTGGTTCTGTATGTAACCCTTCTGCCATGTGGAGTTGGCAGCAACAGGGCTGGGTTTAATATGTAGGGCAGGGGTCGGCAACCTTTCAGAAGTGGTGTTCCGAGTCTTCATTTATTCAGTCTAATTTAAGGTTTCGCTTGCCAGTAATACATTTTAACATTTTTAGAAGGTCTCTTTCTATAAGTCTACAATATATAACTAAACTATTGTTGTATGTAAAGTAAATAAGGTTTTTAAAATGTTTAAGAAGCTTCATTTAAAATTAAATTAAAATGCAGAGCCCCCCGGACCGGTGGCCAGGACCCAGGCAGTGCGAGTGCCCCTAAATCAGCTCGCGTGTCGCCTTTGGCACGCGTGCCATAGGTTGCCTACCCCTGATGTAGGAGTTCCTCTTAATAATACAAAACAGAACTGGCTTGAGCCCCAACCCAGTAATCTGGGAAAATTTATCACCACCTCCCCCCCACACAGGCACTAGTCTGTGTAGAACAAAAGGGAACTTTTATTAGAAGGGAAAGGGAAAACACTACTATCACATTCAAAAGCATGCAATCATAAGCAAAAACTCGACCCTGCAGTGCATTGGGCAGTGACCTTTGCCTCAATTTCCCACCTTGCGGTGGGAGAGTCTGACAAATGAATATCCCTTTAACACATCACTCCCCTCTCCCTCCAGTGCACCCCACTCACAGTTGGCTGTCCTTGGTTTCACCCAGAGTTCAGAGGTGTGTTCATAGGAGTTGACCTCCCAACTCAGAAAGGGGTGGGGTGGGCATTGAGCAATGTCTCTGTGATCGCTGAATGCCTCTGCAATTGCTGTTTGCCACTGCCTCTGCTGTTTTTGTCAGCTGCTGCTTGCTTGCTTGCTGCTGTTGGACACTCACTGCCACTTGTGCGTGCGTATTCTGAGGTTCCGCCGCTTAACTCAGGTCTTTAGTGATTTCACTGTGTAGCAGGGAACCTCATTGCCAGTACTGCCTCTGCATTGTCTTTCATTTCACCCCCATCCTACAGCAGGTCTAAGGCATAGCCCCTAGACCTGCTTATCAGGGATTTCAGCTCTGGTAATCACTGAACAGAAACAGTGACTATCAATTGAGTCTAATCTGCTCTGCCTTTAAACGCTGGAGAGGAGAAGGTCAAATGGTGTCTAGGACTCTTTAGCCAGAGTCCACACCACCAGGTAAGAACACCTGTCCCCATACTCCCTCATCTTCACTGGAATTTGGCATCCCTGTCCTCCGCTTAGCAAGTGAGGCTAAGTTTAGGGTGACCTCAATCAGGGCAGGCCTTGGCAGAGTTCTGCTACCCTTTACTCATACAATAAGGATAACAACATTTCATTACCCCCTACATTCGAATACTAGAGTGATTTGTAAACTAAAGCCAGCCAAAATTGATCATTTTGGGAAAGCAGTTCCATCATGCTGCATACCTAGGCAGAGTAGGCATATCTATATTCCTGAAGTCTCTTTTCTCCAGTGCATCACTAGATGTTGTAGGAGAGCTCATTCATACCCTGCTTCATGCAGCATGGGGGTCCTGGTAATGTGGACACCATGCAAGTGGACTCTGCATCCCCAATGTATTATAGAACTGAATTCAGCGAGATCTTTCTCTGCAGGCATAGAAGGATGCCGGAAGTCATGGGTGAACTGGGGGAGTGATTGGAACATATCAAGTGGGTCTAGTGGATCAGTACAGGTCACAATTGCTGTAGTAATAGCTGGCTCTAGTAATAGTTATAGCCTGGCCACATAAATGTCTTCCCCCTGCCCCTAACCTGGATGGCAGGATTTAATTCACCCTCTCCTAGAGTCATTTAGTCTGGTTTTGTTGCATGGGAGACCAGAATTTCAGCCCTTAGTATCCATGACAAGTGTCAACTTGGTATCTGGGCATTTTGTGAAATTCTAGTCAACAATCCTGTTACTAGAAGATAAAGCAAAAACTAACATTAATTGTGGTATAAAACAAAAACATCCCCCAGCCCTTTAAGAAGGGAGGTGGGTGGGGAAGGATGAGCTGCAGAATAGAATCTTGTTTTCTACCAAGAACACAGATATTTTTTTCCCCTTCCCTGAACAGGAAGATGTTGAAATTGGTTTTTTGGCTTTACAGTGGTGTCAGCTGAATTGACCTTTCTTCCATAACTTTAGATGTTATGGGCTACTGGCCTTTAGTAATTCTATTGAATTATTATTATAGGCCAAGGTGGGGCTGCTGCACTGCCTGTTATTAAGGTTGCCTGGCACTTATCATTATAAGTCCCTGTTTTCAATTGCTTATAATTTTGCCAAACTAACTATTTGGGATGAAAATGTGGATGCCAGCATGCCTCAGTCTCTGTGGGTATAGAATTTTCTTTTAATTATTTTTATTTTTTAAATTTTAGTCCAAATTGTTTGGCTGTTTTGAGAACAAGGCTAGGGAAGCATATGTTATTTTGCCCATGTTAAAAAATGCAACCTTTTCTTTGAACAGCACTAGCACCCCTGTGATTTGGAGCAGGGGCCTAAAATTTGGCAGAAGGTGGCCTTTGTGTCAGGGATGTATCTTGCCATCTCCCTAAAAATCTGCCCAAGTTATGAAAAATCACAGTTTGCACATGCTCAGTAGAGACATCTTTGATTTCATCAGCTAAAATCTCTGAAGCTTCCATCCTCACTGAGTGTGCTTCACCTCACAGCTCCTACGTATGATTGGACATGCACCATCCCCAGAGAGAGACTGAACATACTTCCTCCAGGTCAGGGCTTCACAGGTGAACCCAGACTTTCCCTGTAATGGCTGCTCCCAGATACTCTGGGCTGAGTTGGGACAGGGTTCCTTTCTCTTCTGTGATCTCTATGACCCCCCTGCTGGCCTACAGGCAGTGTAGAGGAGAAACATGTCTGATTGGAATGAATTCAGCACAAAACTTGGACTGTGGGAGAGGAAAAGGAAATTTGTACAAGGAGTCTGATGAACCTGGGATAGGAGAGAGGGTGGAGAGAAACTGGGACTGACTGTGCAAACAGACTCGGACTGGGAACTGGAGGAGTGGTGAGGAGAGACTGGGAGCTGAGATGTAGGGGAGGCTGGCACAGGGAGTTGGATGGGGAAGGGAGGGAAGGAACTGGTTGGCAAAGATATTGGAACTAGAAGCTGGTGCAGAGACTGGGACAGGAGCCAGTGAGGAAAATAAGTCGGGGAGGAGAACTTGGGATCCAATTGGCTGGGGTAAGAATGTTGAGATCAGATGGGGGGAATAGAAGGGGAGTGGCTGGGACTAGGAACCAGTGTGGGGAAAATGGAGGCAGGGCAAGTCAGAAGACAAGTCTGCCTAATTCAGAGCAGCGTTATTAACTTGCATCTCCCACATCCTATGTATGTGCCCTAACCACAGGCTATTGGCTATTCTGGGGTGAGTCTCTCTGATTTTTTGCAAAACATTTTGGAATGTCTCTGGTTTGTCTCTGTGGAATGGGAATCTTGGAAATTTTTGCAGGATAGGAAAACCAATTTCCTGCATATCTCTGGTCAGATAGCAGACTGAAGCAGTACCTGAAGTATGGCAGTAGAAAATACCACTTTGCAAGTAGTAGCTAGAACAAGTGCTCAGGCAAGATCTGTAGCTGCCCTCAGAACTATCTGTATGATTTCCAACCAGCTGCATTTGGAGTCAGACCCCAGCTGGTGCCAGGTCTTTGGTCGAAAGGAGGAAACTGGACATTGTCCAGAAAGGGAACTGTGCAAGAATCACAGGAGCAGCTTTGTCCCATTCCCAGTATCATGCAACCATGAAAATGCCGGGACATGAACGAAACCATCCATCATCTACTTCAGATTAGAGCAATACAACATGTTCCCATCCTATTTTTAGCTTCAGAGAATTAGGAATAAACAGAGCAGGGCTCCATCTGAATCAGTTGCTAAAGGGGGCTTTTCTTTCACATTCCCATTTTATAACCCCGCAGACAATTGTTTCATTTTGCATATGAAGGCCATCTTTTTTTTATTTTCAGTTTCAGTCATTACCACTTGATCTGATAAGTGCTACTGGGATCTCTTCCAAGATTATGGTCGAGTTAATATTGGCTTTAAGGCAGAAGGAAATTCATGTGTTTCTCCTCCTGTACAATTTTTCTGATCAGCCCTCCTTACAGAGAGAACACTGAAATGAAAACACCGTGTTCTTGGAGTATCTTGAATTCAGGACAAACACAGACATATAATGCCAAGGAAGTCAATTATAGCCAGGGGCTAAGGATGACTACTATCAGGTGTAAGGTCTCATCTCAGAAGAATGTTAACAGAAAATGAAGGTGGCCATAAAAGAAAAGTGACATCAAAGAAAGAAAAATCTGGTTCTTATTGAAGTCTGTTGAGATTGCTGATCTCACACAGATCTGCTTCAATGAACCAGAGTTCATATGAAATTTAGCCAGCAATTCTTGTTATCTCCTTTGCCTCTCACCGTATCACCTCTGTTGTCAGAAATCAAGATCCCGTTTATGTTCTCAGATTATTAGATTTTTTTGTAATGGATCCATCCTTTAGTGAGCAAGGCAGAGCTATTCTTATGTCAGATGTCAACTGGGGGTAGTGGAGGGGGCTCATTCGAGTCCCAGTTCAGCCCAGGGAATGATGTCAGAATGAGCACAGTATCCACCCTAACCTAATGATTCATTGATGTCTCGGTGCATTGTTCCTTCCCTGTTTAACAGACTTGTTCTGATTGTGCCATCAGTGTGTCTGATGGAGTTTTCATAAACAAAATAAGAATAACCCTATCTGCCCTATCACTGAGAAAAATCAACTTCTCTTGCCCTGAGTACAGCAAAGGTTGCTATCTCTATGTGTAGTGCCCATAGAGGAGGAAATGAACACCAAGACCTACCTGGCACATGTTGAATTAAGCAGAATGGAATCTCTACTCCGAACTATCCTCACTCATTGTAAGTCCATTTGATGGGCTAGTGATTTGACTTTCTGTTTTTTGACACAGCAGTAAAAAGCCCTGTGGCTTCTCCATGTGTCAAGATCTGGGATGTGATGTGGTGAATGATCTCTTGCAAAGATGGGCAACGTCTCTGCTGTATGCCTTTCCCACCTTTTCAGTCCTCCCCAGGACCATACAAAAGATAAGAAAGAGAGAAATAGTGGTACTCTTTCAGACTTTCTGGCTGAAAAGGCAATGGCTCTTGGGTCTGATTAATCTAGCCGTGGACCTTCTGAGGTCTCCTTTCAGAGGCCCGCTATTACAAAAACCAATCCTCCAGACAGGTTCAAAATGGACACATGGATGAAGTGATTCATTCTCATGTTCCCTAAAAGGAAGTCAGTAAACATAACGTATTGTTCTTGTGGTACAAAGTGCATATCTTAACAACCAGTGCACTTCCATAAGGATGCCCAAGCCAAAAGGTCAAGTCTCTGTGGTTAATATCGGCATGTTTGACAAAAAGAATTTTAGTACAAATGCTAACATTAGATGCTTGCTTTGGGCAACAACCATTATTCTAGACACATAAGGTGATAGTTCCAAGGTCATGCTCTTCATTCTACTCCTTAGAGCACTACCCAGATTGAACCCCTGCAAGAGGTGTCATTATACTTCCTCTCCATTGAAATAGATGACCTGATAGCTACTGTCTCCAATAAGGCAAGTTTCTGAAGTTGGGCGCTTTCTCAGATGAGAGCTAGCATTGCACTTTTTATTCACAGAAGTAGTCCTCACAACTTGGAACATGCATTCCCAAAATAAATTCAGAAATATTCTTCCTTCTCTTAAGCATCTCAAAGTCCAGTCAATCTCAGAGCAGAGTAGTCGTGTCTCCTATATTGAGATCTGCTAGGTGGTCACATGGCTACCAATACATAAATTCATCTATTCTGCATTTTGGTCATCCAGTCTTTAGTCAATGCCATTTTTGGCAGAAGTCTTCTCAGTGCCTTGGTGCCCAGAGGAAGATGGAGGATATATAATATACCTCATTTTTTATGTTTGCATTTAAAGGCTAATCTTGCTTCCCACCCTGAAGGCACTCTGCTATGTAAATTCCACTGTAATGATCTGTGGACCTTAGCACAATGAAGAATTGGAAAATTTATGTGCTTGCCTGAAATTTTCTTTTCTTCAAGTAATAAGGTCCACAGATTTGGCCCACCCTGGAGACAATGGATCATCCAGAGTAGAGAAGGAAATTGACATCCAAAGATTTGGGATTGTTTGTTAGGGTTAGTTTCCTATGCTCTGCAGTAGGAGAAATTATTGTGCTTGTATATATTTAACACAATCTGTAATTCAGGAAAGTAAAATTGAATTATCCTGGCTGTGGAAATACTCAATTGGAGGGAACTTCAGGGTGCGGGGCACTCCTCTTCAGCCAGTGCCAGGTCTGGTTCTGTCCCCAAGCTACAAGCAAGCTGAAGAGCTCATTGTAATGGCCCTGTGGATCTTATTATTTAAAGAAAGGAAATTTTCATATAAGCACAGATACACTTTCCTGTCCTTCTCATTTGCCCATTGTGCAACTTAGGATGTCTTTTCTGCTTACTGCTGCTGGTCTATTCAGCAGGACTCAAGTATAAAATGGTATAAATAGCAGAGCTGAGTGAATAATATTAGTTTTTTTGCAAATACTTTTTCAAAGTAAAAAAAAAATCTGTTTAATTCATGCCTGTCATATTTATCTTCTACAAACGTGAGCTGCAGAGCTTTATTAGACAGACTGCCAGAGAAAAAGCAAATTTTAAGCTCAAATGTCAATATGTAGAAGAAAGCAAACTTCAAATTGTATATTTGATTGTGATGTGTGAAATTTTACACACTGAGTTGGTTAGTTATGTCTAATTAGGAAATGGGAACTATACCATATGATTTATATAACCAACAATACAGCATCTTTGTGAGTTTGAATATCAAGTATTTGCAAGCTAATTCATATGGGAAAGTTTTCATTAAGAAATTTGAATTTGAAGAATTGATCAGTTTCATTCTGCTCTCAAAAACAGGCAGAGCTTGAGTACATTAGTCACTCTGAATTATTTTTGCAGCTCTAATACTAAAAAGTTGGACTAGTTTCCATTTTATAAATGGTGTTTGCTTGTATTGTTCATGATTAATAAGTAATAATTGGTTCTAATCACGAATGAAAATTGGGTATGCTTTTAGAAAACAGGGGTTCAATACCAAAACTGTCTGTTTAAAAGAGTTGCTTAAATATGTACTGTACCAAACAGTCATAAAACGTTGGAGATACATGGTAGATGAAGTAAGGGAAGGTTTTTGACTCTTTTTGACATTGGGTCCAATCTTGGGGTATTATGACACCCACCTGTTCCATGGACTTGTAAAGACTTACATGTCTGACTTTAAATGTCAGAATAATAGCCGTACCCCTTGTTGAAAAGAAGAGAGAGAAGGGTAGAAACTATTTCCTTCTCTTGGGAAGACCAATGTCATGGAGAAACTAGCATTAAAACTGACAGCATGTACTCAGCGTGACCATGACATTTTTTCTTTTCAGTAGAGCTTGCAAAATATAGTCTTCATTAATTAATTCATATTTAATTGCATACTGTGATCTTTAATTATTAGGCATTCTTTAAAACAAGCAAAACTTTAATGCACATATGACAGCTTGATTTGGGGGCAGAATTATTCCTGTAAATGCCTGGGCCTGAGGTAAAAGGCAGCAAATGCATCTATTACTTGTATTTGGTCTACAGGGATGACATGTATTATAATGAATTTGTAGCTTGTAAACTTTTTTCTTTAAAGTAGTGTACTATTATAAAACCTCCATTCACAATATCAAAGATTTATTTTTACAGAAATTAATTTAAGCCTTTCAATACCCCAGCAAGGTAGGTATATGTCATAATCATTTTGCAGTTGGACGTGTAACCCATGCCTGCTTGGTGTGGCACTCTGTCCCCCTTTAGTGGCACCTAGACCACCTAGAGATTGATGAGCCTGCTACAGTCTTGGCTAAGAGACATGTCTTTTAGCTCATGCAGTAGAGATGCATGCATTAAGCTCCAAAGGTCCCAGGTTTGATCCTGGCCGACGATGACTGGCGTTACAGATGTATTATGGCACATACATGCTGTGTCTATGAAAGCACTACAGCATGTCAGTGGGATTACTCACATGCTTAAAGTTAGGCACACGCTCAGGGGAGGAGACATGCAGGGTCAAGCAGCCAGCCTGGGCGGTGGGGGGAAGAGGTGGGACCAGAGCCAGAGTGGAAGGGGTGGGGCCAGTGCCTCTTCTGGCTGCTGGGACACTATCTGGTGCAGCGCAGTGGCTGCCTGGGAGAGTGTCTGGCTGCTGTGGGCTGCCTCCTGCCCAGGCTCAGCTTCTGGGGACAGCGGCTAAGTGAATCAGAGCCTCCTGTTCCCCCTGGCATGCTCAGCCCCTGTCCCCAGAAGCTGAGCCCCGGCAGAGAGTGAGAAGCTGCTGCTGCCCCTCCCCAGCCAGGCTTTCTCCCAGGCAGCTGGCTATGCCGCACAGAGCAGCAACTGAGAGGAGTTCCATCCTGCTCCCTGCCTGGGCCCGGCTGCCAAGGAGAGCAGCTGAACATGCCATGGGGGAGCCAGCGCAGTGGGAGGACAGAGCCTCTTTTCCCCCTCCCCCTCACCCCCAAGCAGGTAATGTGGCGCAGGGAGAGTGTGGGGGCCCCAGGCTGGGGGTAGGGCGGAGACACATGGGGCGGTCACGTGTCCTCCCCTTTAGCTTGTGCCCCCCAATATGGGGAGGCACCAGTCATCTATGCACACACTTAAGTACCTTGCTCAATGTGAGTGTAGTTAAGCACATGTATAAAGCTAAACATGTGCTTAAGTCTTCTGCTGAGTGATGGCTTAGAAGACTTGGCAGAAGTATTGCAATGAATCCATAGCACAACTGAGAATAGAATTCAGGAGTCTTGACTCCCAGTCTCCTTATTTAAACAAAAGACAATCTTCCTTGCGCTGAATTACTAAATAAATGTACATTGTATGTTATGAAGTTTTATTGTTTTTAGTGAAAAATAATACCTTTAAAAATATTTTTCAGGTCTGAAATGTGTGTGCCAGTTGTGTGAGCATACAAACTTCACCTGCCAAACTGAAGGAGCATGTTGGGCTTCAGTCATGCTAACTAATGGCAAAGAAGAGGTGATAAAGTCATGTGTATCCCTACCGGAACTGAATGCTCAAGTCTTCTGTCACAGTTCTAAAAACATTACAAAAACAGAATGCTGCTACACCGACTTCTGCAACAATATAACACTCCACCTGCCTATAGGTAAGCAGTATCTCACGATTAGGCTGTGTTTGAATTATCATGACAGGAGCAAAGATATATTGCAGTTTTGAATCATAGAATATCAGGGTTGGAAGGGACCTAAGGAGGTCATCTAGTCCAAACCCCTTCTCAAAGCAGGACCAGTCCCCAACTAAATCATCTCAGCCAGGGCTTTGTCAAGCCTGACCTTAAAAACCTGTAAGGAAGGAGATTCCACCACCTCCTTAGGTAACCCATTCCAGTGCTTCACCACCCTCCTAGTGAAAAAGTTTTTCCTAATATCCAACCGAAACCTCCCCCACTGCAACTTGAGACCGTTACTCCTTGTTCTGTCATTTGCTACCACCGAGAACAGTCTAGATCCATCCATAGGTCCACATTCTTCCCTCGGACACTCGTGTAGCTCTCACTGTAGTCAGTAGAAGGTGTGTGCACAGCTGACCGTGGAATGTTGGTGAAGGAAGTAAAAGAAATTTGATTACTTAAAAAATCTTTCTAATGGAGTATCTTAGTTTAGACTTCAAACTGATTTCCTGGTGTCCTATTTAGACCTTTCACAAAATTGTAACCACTATAATGGAGATGTACTGTGTAGCAGCAGCAAAGAAACATACATTTTGGCTGTGAATTAAAGATTGCTTGGTCACAGAGAGCTGTGTGTGTGTTTTGCCAAGGGAATGGGTCCTGCAGAAATTATTTCATTTGATAGTTTCACAGGTGATGATGCTTTACAAATAAATGGTAAGACCAAGTTCCTGCCCCCAAGGATTTTATAGTCTAAACTGGACATACAAATATTTAAAGGTTGAGGTCTGGAATTAAATGTCTTGGATATGCAAACCGGATAGAGAGGTTGGAAAACGTTTGTACACTTCCAATTAGGGGGATAATTACACACCCATTTTTATCTTGCTAGTTGTTAATTCTGTGACTGAAACTCCCCTCCCACCTGTGGGCAGGGGGATATCTGCATTTGTTTTTTTATTCTAACCATTGTTACGGGCAGCTGTCATGACTCGTAACATCTTTCTCCTCATTTTGACTACTTACTTCTAGAGTCCTGTAATTTTAAGTGGCATGTCATTTTTGATATATGTGGTTGAGAAATTAGTAAAGCTCATGTTGGAGTCTGTTAATATAAAGATCAGAAGGACAAAGATGGGAGAAAGAAAGTGTGTAGTATTGCTTTCTGTACAATTCAGGGCCAGTCTGGAGTATCATGTTTATTTGGGACACTGGGATAACCTTACATTCTAAGACCTCACTGTTCAGTACATAGTGTAGCATATGAGAGTGAAATCGTTTCTTTCTATAGCATCAGCAAAATTGTTTGTAAATCTTGAGTTTTCAAATTCTGCAAAAGGATTGTAACAGCTGCCAGTGTTATATTGGTGTGTCATTGAACCTTGCCAAGTAAGTTGGGATTCCTGGCTCCAATTAGAGAGGCAAGTGTGAGAAAAGCGTTTACTCTTCTAGGAACTCTATACCATAAAGTTGGTGCCGTATTTGAGTCTGGCGTTCTCAAAAGTTGTAACAGTGAAAAGATTATTTGCTGCTTTTTCCATTTGGGATTTAATTACAGAAAAACACTGCACTTTTCCCCTTCAGCAGTTTTTAGTTAATCCATTCCTATTCCAATAACCTTTCAGGTGGTATAGCATTTATTTGTAAAGCCTGTTATTTTTATACAAGATGTTAACATATTCGTAGTCTGTATTATAATTAGTCATTTATATTGTGATGTTACACAGCACTTTACTCAGCAAGTTATATATGTCTATTGCTCCGAAGATTTATGGTGGATTACAAAAAAGAGATAGGGGACAGCAGTTCAGGGAAGGCAGAGGAAGGAGGAATTACCGATGAAATGAACAAAGGGGGAAAGATTCCTGAAAGCTGTGGGTTAAAGACGTAGTATGAAGGAAGTAAGATGGGTGTCGGGGGAGACTTGGTAAATGAGAAATGGGAACTCCATGTATAGGGAGCAGCATAATAGAAAGACAAAGATGAAAGTGTGTGACAAAGATGGGAGTAGTAAGAGGAGAAATGTTGGGAGAAAGTGGGACACTCAGAAATGAGACCAGAGGCAAGGCCTTCTAAGTGAGGCTGAGGAGCTTGAATTTGATTCAGTAAGATGAGGCAAATGCAGAATCAAAAGGGATGTGTGTGGTAACTTTCACAGCAGTATTTTGGACAGACTTGAGGTGAGTGGGAGTATTTCATGGTTTTCTTACAAAAAGATGTGTGAGGATATAATAAGCAAATCTGACCCCTTGCCTTTTCCACACCAGCATTTATTCCTCTGCTTTCCCAACCTTCACCATCTTTCTGGCTCCTAGCTGTAGTCTATATATTTGGGGATGTCTCGTATAGAATGTTTTCTCCATTTCGTCTGGGCCTGCAGGTCATCTTTGTCTCCCAAGAGACAAGGTCTGGGCACACAGCAATGAAAGCAGATGCTGTTGCAGAAGTTTGCACCTGCAGAAGAGAGAAAGATGGGGCAGGATTCTGCAGAAAATTCTGGAGGGAAGCAGGAGGCTTGCAAGAGGAAGGTGCTGTCTTACCCAGTAGTTTAGGAGGAGAACTCTCACTTGGAGCTGATAGAAGGAAAAAGGACTTGGGAGAGGGAGGTGAGACTGACTGACTGCAAGAGGGAAAGTGATAGGTGGGTATACTTTTCTCAGCTCCCAGTCAATCACTCAAATTAGAACCCCTGGAAGGAAGAGTATATTCCTTCTTGGGAGTCTGAGATAAATCTACTTAAATTTACATAAACATTTACAACCCTTAAATACTGACACATTGCAGGAATGATCCTTTTCAGTTGACACTTGCAGACAGATACTAGTAGTAATTATGTTCTGGTCAGCAGCTTTACTACATACATACAATACATAGCACAGTGAATCAAAATACTCTTGATTTAATAAAATGTGCAGCTATTGGAAAAATGGAACAAATTTAACAATCTATTCATAGATGTGCTTTCTATAGCTTTGTGTCTTTCCAACATTTGAACGGGTAGTTGCAAAACATTTGGTTTCCTATTACTGTTAGCAGTGAGGGTAATCTGCTTGGGCTAAAAACTGAGCCCTTTGCCCTACACATTTGGGAGAGTTCATGCTAGATGGAACTGCAGAAGTGCCAAGGTTACTTGATTGCTAATCTTTTCTGACAGTCCTTTTACATATTATTCATATTACAGGACAAACATTGTCTAGGTCCAAGTGAAAGCAGGTTTCTTGGAAATTACTGGATTTGTAGGCCCCAAACTCTGGATCCCTTAGGGTTGCTTTGCCCTATATTTCTGGTGCAAAGTGTCCCCGAAGCTGGTGTGTCTGTCCCTGGAAATATTAGAGACACAAGGTGGGTGAGGCAATATCTCTTATTGGACCAACTTTTGTTGGTGAGAGAGACAAGCTTTCGAGCTGAGAGTTCTTTCTCAGGTCTGGGAACGGTCCTTAGAGTGTCACAGCTAAATACAAGATCAAGCAGATAGTTTAGCATAAGTACTTAGCATGTATTCTAAGGGTATGTCCACACAGCAAAGAAAAACCCACAGCTGGCCTGTGCCAGCCGACTTTGCCTTGCAGGGCTCATACAGTGGGGCTATTTCTTTGCTGTGTAGGCTTCTGGGCTCAGGACAGCTCCACAGTCCAAGCGCTGCGAGCCTTTGTCTGCTGGCACAGGCCAGCTGCAGGTTTTTCTTTGCTGTGTAGGCATATCCTAAGGGACCATTCAAGGTAAAGTGGCCCATTAACATCCCTGTAGTCATAGGACAAAAATGGCGGGGGTTAGTGGGTTTCAAATTGTTATAATAAGTCATTAAACCAGTGTCTTTATTAAGACCATAGTTTTTAGTGTCTAACAAAGTTACAAATTTAAGCTCCCAGGCTTGTCTAAGAGCCAGGATAATGGCTTTTGTGCCAACCATGTTCCTGCAGCTGATATGAGTGTGCTCAGGGGAAGGATGTTGCTGGAGTTTCCCTGAATCTTGGCTATTTCCAGCTGCCATAATGGCACATTGAGACCACTGGCAGTTACTGTGTAAAATAGCTTCTTCTTACTCAGCAGATCTGCAGACCTCTGAATGCAAAACAATATCTGTTTTGCCTCCATGACTAAAATAAACATTACTGGTCTTTACTCCCATGAGCACAGCAGAACCTACACTGCTGAAAGAGTAGAACTTTAACTCTGAAGAACAAGTAGTTGCAAAACATTTGGCTGAAAATTTACGAATACTTGTGAGAGGTTTAAAGGGAGTTTGGTGAGAAGTTAATATATTTGAAGATAATTAACATTTTGGTCACAGCATCAATAGGAATTGGCCATTGTCTGCTACTAATTTTCTTTTTGACTATGAAGGCCATTGATTAAATGAGTGGGGAAAAGAAGCTGTTTGCATTAGTGCAAATGAGAGCACAATCAGGAGCAGGCACGTGTTAGTGATCAATCTGTCATCACTGTGAAATTATGAACACAGTGTTAAAATAAAAAAACAAAACTGGGGATAGTTTAATGGTTTGCCAGTGTGATTTAGTTCCCAGCTTGTGCATCCACAAGACCTTATTTCCATTGGCATTTGGCATTTACTGCATGCAAATATTTGTGTGCACAATGTCATGCTTAATTACACTTTATGGAAAATTTAAAATGTGTTCTTTGAAATTATAGCCCTGCTTGTAACCATGCAAATTCACAAACACATAGATGGGTATGTTTTCAGATCAAGGTGGATGGGGGGGGGGAAAAATTCTCATTATACAAAAATTTTTAAAGCAGAGCACAAGAAATGTATAAACGTTGCCCACAAATGTAAGATTAGTTCAGTAGGAAGAACAAGTTTTGACTGATAATCTGGGTATGCCATACTTCCTAAAGCAAAAGCTCATGTTCTGCATATGTCAAAAGTGGTTTTTTAAAAAGTTTGTGTTAACTGTTGACAGAGGTGTCATGAGGGATTCTTACCAGAAGGCAGTTTGTTTACTTTGTGCAATTTGTCTGTTCATGAATTTCCTTAGTAAAAGCATAAATGACAGCATGTACTGTTCAACAACAGAATCTTTCTGTCAATTCTCTCATTGTTTTCCCTCCTTTTGGCTGAGACAGACAACTTGATTTTCTTACATGAGCCAAGACTAATAATTCTTATTTTGCATCTGAGGAAGTGGAAAGGTGCGACAATAAAAATATGCAAACACAAACACAGTCTGGATAGCTAAATTTTGACAAAATAACAGCTCCTGGCAGTGACTTGATTTATATCCCTTTATAAAATTTGCTCTGGGTTAATGTTAATAGAGTGCAAAATTAATTTGCATTGATCAGTATTGTCTAGGTTTTTATATTGCTTGGAGTTTTTTGCTTCTGCTTAATATTTTTAATTCTAGTGTTTCCTGCACAAATCTGTGACTTGAGTTGACCTTTCTCTGCCAATAGGTAAAGTCCAAACAAATCTTGGTACACTGCTTCCTGATGGGTCTTCTTTTGCTTCTATTTCTAGTAGGGGAAATGGATCTATGTACTTTCAGTGTGTAACTGGTTATTTTGAGGAGTTGCTAATAAAATCTGTGAGGTGTTCCCACCCCCCACCCCCAGCTTGCAAACTCAGTTAATAGGTGGCTGACCTTCCTACTTTATCAGGTCATATTCCAACTTTGCAGTAGCTGATGTACAGCTACTAGGCTATTGTATAATTTGGAGAGACTTTTGCCCAGGTTGATGTACAATTGAGGAAGAAAAAAATCTGTGACATGGGAGAAAGGAAAGAGAAACCATGTAATGTGCATCTCAAATGTACTAAATATGTCACCAAATCATGGACTGATCGTACTTAGAGATGTGTTCACTGAATAAAACCCATTTTCCCTATCATCAAATAGACTTGAAATATTAACTGAGACAAGGCTTAGGTAACTTCTCATGCTGCTGTGGTTCAGGGGCAAGCTGCACCCATGATATTTTCCCCCAGTGTGTCCAGTGGGCGCTGTTTCCAAGTGACAAGCTGCTGGGTAAACACCATTATCCCCAGTTTACAGATGGAGAAACTCATGCACAGAGTTGTGTACAGGCTTGCAAAATTGTCATGAAACTTTATCTGCCCAGGTGCAAAATTGACTGGCTTGCCCTTTTCCATGATGACAATAAAGAAAAAGCCAATAACTTTATTGGCATGGTAAGCAATATTAGTATTTCCTAACTTAATATACTTGTGTTCATAGTAATAGGATAGATTGGTCTTAGGCAATATATGCAGCTTGTAATGTTATTCATTTATGATTTGGTGACAAACTCATACATATGATGAGATACAGACTCTACTTTTAAAGATTTAGTTTGTTCTTCCCCAGACATGTTTCTGGGATTCCAGCTTCAAAGAGGGGGAAAACTGGGAGAAAGAGTGAAGAAAAAATTGACAGCTTTCATGTGCACTTTGTTGCTTGACATCAAAGCACTGAAGGGAGACAGGATATCTATCTAGACTTTGTGCTTGGGACAGACTTTTTGTAGAAATTACATTTTCTGCCCTGTATCTCGGGTACTACAATTCAGGAATAGAATAACGAGGATTTATTGGATGAGATTAAAATAACAATAGTGTCACAATTTCAGGGTAACTGCACCTGTATCACCACCTTTGCGGTTCACTCTAGGAGTGCCCAGATAGAGCTAAGAGTTCCAGCCATCACCTGTCTCTGGGCAGGAAACCTTGTTCCACTCCCATCTTACCGGGAGTTTTATCCCTAGCAAACCAGTCTGCTTATGAGCCAGAGCCTGTGTGCAGTTTTCTCTCCAAGGTCTATGAGCAGTGTATTGCCAGCAGTTACAAGTTACCACACAGCTCTTGCTAAGCAAGCACATTTATTCTTTTTTAAGGTAAAAGCATTTCAGAGACTACATAATAAAAACAATAAACAGATTTAAACACACACATTAAACATATGAGGAGTCACCCTTCAGTCTTATCAGGACCGGCTCTAGGATTTTTGCTGCCCCAAGCAAAAACAATTTTGGCCGCCCCCCCCCCCATTTTTTTCTTATCCCACCCCCGGCCCTGCCTCAACTCCGCCCCTTCCCCAAATCCCCAGCCCTGCCTCCTCCCCCCAGGCTCTCAAGCCTAGGAGGGAGGGAGGGAGGGGGAGAAGCGGCGCGCGCGCCGCGGCCACTCGGAGTCTCCCCCTCCATCCCAGGCTCTCAAGTCTGGGAGGGAGGGGGAGCAGCGGCGCGCGAATCAGCTGTTTCGCGCGCTGCGGCCGCTCGGGATCTCCCCCTCTCTCCCAGCGGCGCGCGAGCGGCAGCAGCAGTGGAGGTGAGCTAGGGCGGCCGGGGCACGTTTTTAGGGGCGGCATTCTGGCGCCATCCATGCCGCCCCTAAAAATGTGCCGCCCCAAGTACCAGCTTGTTTTGCTGGTGCCTAGAGCTAGCCCTGAGTCTTATGGGGCTCTAGTAGGTCAAAATCTTCTCAACCCTTCGGCAAAGGTTGGAACGCCCCTTAGACCAGAAGGTTCTGTCCATTTGCTGGATTAGAAGGGAGCCCTTGAGTCAGTTTAAACACAGCTTTTCTATGTCAAAAGCTCTTTCTTTGTCCGCTGGTTTCTGGAAAACCAATTTGATCCCGTAGATGCAATTTTTAGACCCACAGTCCAAGCCTTGCGAGCCCAAGTCAGCTGACGTTGGCCAGCCATGCCGCTAGTGTTTTATTGCAGGGTAGATGTGCCATTAGTCTAGTTTTCTAATTGTCTGTCTTGATGGAATACTGTAGGGAATGCTCCTGCTCTTTATGTACTGATGTATGGATGATCCCATGAAATATCCAGTCCCAGCAATGTTGTGACTGTATTTACTGCATTTCTTATAGGGTCCTATTTCTCATTCCAAGGAACTTCCAGAAGTCCAATTGTTTCAAGGAACAGTGAGGAGTTGGTTTTGGGGACAAAGAGCTGATTTAGTAGTTCTTTTGCTCTTCTGATAAACTTCTAGCTATGGCTCCAGTGGACCCATTTGTGTTGAGTTTCCTGAGATTTTATCTTTTACTTAGTTTACTCTCAATACACAGAATGAGATGGGGAATGTGTGAGCATGAGGTGGGGGGTTGGAAGGCTATTATTTGTGGACTGTTAGTTTGTGTTGCATGGATTTTTTAATGAACTTTTTGTACATGCAGCCAATGCTTTGGATCAGTGGTTCCAAAACTTTAACAACCTGTGAACTCCTTTCACTAAAATGTCAAGTCTCGTAACCCCCCTCCTAAAAATGAATATTTCCAGGGATTTTCTCCTTTACTTGGGTATAAATTATAAAAGCAGTGATCTTGGAAATATAAAATTTGTTTTTATGACAAGCTTGTTACACGCTATTATTATTATTATTATTTATTATTTATCATTACAGTGTTTTTATTACTTTATGAAAATGGCAACACTCTTCCAAGATCTCACTTTTGTCACTTGTATCATTTTGAATAAGCCTCTTATAAGACAAGGCTCCTATGTTTCATCAAGGAGTATCAGATGTGAAACAGCATGAAGGTATTTAAGAAGCCAACTCAAAGAGTTCCTCCTACACAAGCATTCAGGTCTTGAGCAGTCCAGGCAAACAACGCACGTTACAACAAAGCTTAAACTTGTTCTTCATAGTAATTTTAAAAACAATACTAGCTGTCTATTTAATTTTAAAAATAGCAAAAAATATCCACCTCCCTTTCCATTTCTTATAAGGAGTCTTGAAGTTTAAATCTCCTCAGCGTGATAGATATGCTTGCTTTGATCTGCTTAGCTCTTGGAAGTCCAGGGGCTCTAGGCTGCTGACCCCAAGTTGTCCCTGTCCCTAGGGACAGCTCTGTCCACCATTTAGGAATTTTTTTTCACGAGAACCCCCTGTAACATTTCGCGAACCCCCAGGGGTTCACGAACCCCAGTTTGGGAACCGCTGCTTTGGATTGATTAACTTTAATTAATTGATATATTGCATATATTGAAATTTGGGGCCCAATCCTGTAGTCCTCAGGGTTTTGTGGACATTCTCCAAAGGTACATTATAGATATTAAAAACAAGTAAACTTTGTAAAGTATAAGAATAAAAATTATGTATTGTCAACTGTTTAATATTAAAATAGCATTCTCTTCTGTTGCTTAAAAATACCCTTTAATAAAAGTTGGAAGATGCCTCGTACTGTAGTTTGAAATCATTAGGCAGCTGCTCTGTTTCATACATATTAATTTAGAGACAGTTTCTTTTTATATAGTAAGTAGTTGATTGTTTTAAATAAGGGTTGCTAAACTTTTTGATTAATGTTCACTTGATGGCTTTAAATAGTTAAGAAGAAAATCCTTTTCTTATGTTCCTGAAGAGATTAGCATTACACATTTATTTTGTCCATTTAGGTTAGAATTGCTGATTGTGCCTTTTTGTTTTCACACATATTTTGAAAGTTTTTGTATTATTTGTCCCATTTGTGTGAGTTCAGACCCACTGTGCTCTTTTTCTTAGGACCTGTCTGATAGATTCACTGTGTGTTTGGGCTTACATTGGTTAAAATAATTAACCAATCATCAGGGCCAGCGCAACCCATTAGGCGACCTAGGTGGTCGCCTAGGGCGCTACAATTTGGGGGGCGGCGACCGCGGCGGTATTTCGGCGGCGGGACCCTCCGCTGCCTCTGTGGAGGGCGGCATTTCAGGGCGGGACCTTCCGCCGCCTAGGGCAGCAGAAAAGCTGGCAGCGCTCCTGCCAATCATTAAATTAATAACAGACTGAATTTTGCACTTCCTATCCCCTGCTTCCTGGTTGGCGGCAGAGGCTAGTTTAATTTCTCTCTGACGCAACAAGCAGAAGAGAATAAGGGCTTGTCTGCACTAGAAAATTGTATCACTTTAACTATACTGGTAACTTTCGCACTCCCTCGTCAGTGTGGATGCAATTGCGTGTAGTTGGCAGAATTCAATTTTTATTTTTATTTTATAATTTTGACTGATAATATAGAGGTTTATTAAGCATTTTAAAAGATTTTTCTCTCTTTAAATTTTCAGTCCTACAAAACTATGGGTTTAAAATATTTTTTCTATTTTTATCAGTTTTCACAGTTGTGGGAAATTATGGGTGATCAGAGAATTATTTAATGATAGATGTTAAGATTCAAAAAGCTTTATAACTTACCTTTGTCTCTCTCATAGCTACATACAATATAGATATTATATATTTTTCAAAGTGGGCCAGCCATTATCTCCCTCTATCTTCATCTCTTCCCCTTTATCCCAAGATTTTGGAAATACTGTATCCTGAAACCCTGAAGTATAATTTGGACTGTACTGTATGTGTACCTTAACATTTTCATAAACTGAGATCAAGACTTTTGTCTCTAAAACTTTAAATGGTATAAATTCATTAAATGGGTAAGGCCTTAAGATACTGGTTCATTCAGTGCTCTTTGTCAAATTCTATCTCTGGGGGTCTGATCAGTGCTTTGCTTCTGCAATTCAGCGATTAGCTTATCTATGATAACATTGTTTACAAAAGCTGAGCTGTTGACTAAACTTTGCTGCAAGTAAGTAATTTGCTAGATTTAGGGTAGTAGGTGTAACTGTAGCAAGGTATTTTCTAGACTTCTTGTACTTTGAAAAGTAAGTTGGCCTATAACACTTTGGTCTCTCCATATTTGTGTTGCATTCATGAAAACGTGCAGTTTATAAGTTTTAACTGTATTCTAAATATTGTTATGAAGATTATATATACACTACAGTAGCATGTATAACATTTTCCTCTTGTGAACATATAGTCTGTGTTTGCAACTTCTCATGATAGGATTGCTTTTTCTCTCATGTACAAAATTATGTGCAAGTCTAAAGATTATCATAGATGCAATATCTTGAACTTTTATTTTGGTGAGATTTTTTTCTGTGACTATTGTAAGGAATTTATAAAGGCGTAAGTTTATAAAGCCTACCAATCTGCAGGCTCTTAGAAGTTATAAGAACAGTGCTTAGTAGCTAGAGTATATTACAACAGCCTGTAAATTGCATCTTTCATTGAGTGCTTGGTGCAGTCTTTTGCTCTGAGATAAATTTCACAGTATCTGAATGCTTAGGGTATGTCTACACTGCAATTAGACTCCTGCAGCTGAACCATGCCAGCTGAATCTGGCGCCTGGGGTTTAGGCTAAGGGGCTGTTTAATTGCAGTGTAGATGTTCAGCCTCTGGCTGGAGTCCAGGCTTTAGTAACCTGCAAGGTATTTGCAGTGTAGACATACTCCGTGTGACACATTCTACTGCTAGGTGCATCTCATTGATTTGGAAGGGAGTTGTGTAAATACATCCAAGGTCAGAATTGGCCACTACATTAAAGGGCTTTGCGGGGAATCAGGGTGAGAATTTTGCTGTTGAGAGTATTCTGTACAGCTGGCTTGCACACACATGCTGCAGTGATTTTTTTACTGTGGTTACCAGAATTTATATAATTCTAGAGTTACAACTACAACCTATGAAGGTGCAAAATTGTGACATTGCCTCTGTATTTGGAACTGGATTTTTTTTTTTTTTTTTTTTTTTTTTTGAAACCAGAGTAGTATTTGCACTGATTCTGAGTAAATTAGAGAACAGATACATATTTTCCTGGAGTAAAAATGATTAATACATTGATCCAAAATAGGAGATGGAAATAGTGTTTGGGGAGAGAGATTAAATTTCACCTTACTTTTTACCTCATGGGTGACGGTAATTTAATATAAACTTTTCTGCCCCCTTACATGTGAATGTACATTAACCTGTGATGATGTAACTATAGGATATAAGTCTACAGTGCAATGTAAACCTCGGCTTAGTAGAACTCAAGTTATCCCATGTCAGGAATTGTTGAACCCTGGGTCCCATCCTGGGGTTGCAGTGTCTACACTGCATTATGCAGGCCTGAGTCTAGCCACCCATTTCCAAGACTTTCTAGTGCCCTCCCAAAATGTGACTGCTCTAGTCCTTTTTGTGTGCAGTGCAATGTAGGAGAACTTGACTGTCCACCAAACTTGAGTGTCCAGAGGACCAAAAAAGTCAGCCAGCAGGACTGTGGGATACTGTTGGTAGACTCCCAGAACACGAGTCCAGTGGGGCTGCATCTACACTGCAAAGCAATAGGGCTTGACTTAAGCTCTGGCTCTCCATCCTTATGGAGTCCTAGGACCCTGGGTCTGTGCCCTGGGTCAGTGTAATTTGTGTGTAGACAGAAGGAGGGTTAGGTCTGAACCTGAGTTTGAACCCTGGGCTTCCACTGAAGTGTAGACATACCCACAGAAAGTAGGGCTTTTACCCACAGTCCATTGTGTATTCAGTAATTTGGAAAGACATTCCTATTGACTTCAGTGTATTTTGGGTAATGCCTTAAAAGTAAAATTTTAAAACATTTACAATATACTGTATATTGATTTGTTGTAATGTATTTTTTTTAAAAGCTTCAGAATCTTCAAGGAGACCAAACCTAGGACCTGTGGTGTTGACAGTGATAGTTACTGTGCCAGTTTGTATCTTGTCTATAGCTGTAATGCTGATTGTATATACATGTCAAGGCCGTCATTGTACATTCGGAAAGAAGAAGCGACAAAATATTGAAGAACCTCTATCTGAGTGCAACCTTGTAAACTCTGGAAAAACTCTTAAAGATCTTATTTATGATATGACAACATCTGGGTCTGGATCTGGTATGTATGCACTCCTAAGCACACTAAAACTTCTATATTTATTAATGAATAGCCAGGAGAACAGAATCACAACATTTTGTTCAGTTTTCTTAGTTCAATAGGCGAAGTGATGGCAGTTAAAGTTTCCACTGTCAAGTACAGTACTATTGGTTTGTGTGGGTATTCCTAACACTTAGAATGGGAAGTACTACTAGAACCTATAGTATCTTTCTCATGATAAAGAGATTAAAAAACTGTGCCCACTGCGTGAAATGTGTTGCCTTATGGAAAGAAATTTGTGTCATAGCTTTAGGAGTTTGTCAAGACAAAGTATTGCCTAAAGAGATTTTCATGTTCATCAGGGTAATTGCATGGTATGATGAGTCAACTGATGTGGGGATCTTGTTAAGTTAAAGTGATATGAAAAGATGCCACAATGCAAACTCCATACTTCATAATTATCATATTGGGCTCTTGGCTGTATGGGCCAGATTTCTGTAACTAGAATGGTTTATTTAGAATTGAAAATAAACAGTGCTTAAGAAAACCAGAATTAATAAAACATATATTTTAGACAGCTCTTTGTTGAGTGCAGTCAATAGACTTATGCCTTGTCTACATTGGGGATTTGTCACAGTTACAGCCATCTTTGGCTAGTTAGTTGTGTAACTATTATTGCAAACCCCTAACAGAGAGAAAACCACAACATACACTGGTGCAGCTTAGCACGGTTTCAAACAAATAGTGCTTTTGCTTATTCATATTATAGGGTGTTCTTCAGTAGCTGCCCACTCATGGCTGTAATGGGGGGCAAATCTTGTGTGTAGGTAAGGCCACAGCTGTTATGGCGTAAGAGTGGGATACAGGGGTAACAGGGAACAGCCAGAAGAAAGATAATCTGAACCAAGTTAAAAATTACAGTTGTTTAAACCTAAATGTCACTGTTTCTAAGAACAGGCCTTTGATACTATTCCTATGGAAAGATTGGAATACTTGGTACAAAATGTATTAACACATTAGAAGCATTCTTATGTGTACTTCCTACAAAAATATAGTTTTTCGTTGAGGTTAGTTGGATTAATGCTGCCAGAAGAGAGTGGATTTTTTTGATAATTCAAGAGAAATCTGACAATAAACCAAGTGAAGCAGGAGTCACCGTTAGATGATCCAAACAATAATAGAATTTAAAGGTACTTTGTAAGCTTCTTCTTTTTGTATGCATGTTTATGTTTATCAAGGATAAATGTCCTAAATTCAAAGGTCAGTCTCATGATGGTGATTATTGGGTGTTTCTTGAGCAAAACAACCAAAACTGTGTTGAAATAAATATAGCTTTAGATTACTAAAACTGCTTAATTCTAGCTCCAAAATAAAACCAGTTTTTCATTCTTTTATTATAGGCGGGACAGGTAGCACCTCCTATTATTAAGGTAGCCCGAC
The DNA here is from genome assembly GCF_002925995.2 of Terrapene triunguis. Lineage (NCBI taxonomy): Eukaryota > Metazoa > Chordata > Testudines > Emydidae > Terrapene > Terrapene triunguis. The sequence goes on along the minus strand of NW_020664413.1, from coordinate 28,928,085 downwards.
TCTTCCCATTATAAGACCCAGTTTTTGGTTGCTTATAGCTTTTGCTCAATTTTAATAATTTTAGGCTGAAATTTTCCATGTTGGGTATCTGGGTATCCATTCAGGCTGATTTATTGGAAAATTGTAGCCAAAATGGTTCAGCCATTTCCAAGAAGGCGGCTAGGGAAAAATACATGGTTTTGCCCATGTTTTTTTTTTTAAAATGTGGCCCTCTTTATTTATTTTATTTTATTTTATTTTATTTTGAAAGCTCTAGCCCCCTTCTTCCCACCCTCCAGTTTGTAGCAGGGACTTAAAATTTGGCAGGGACATGGCCTTTATGTGAGGGACATGCCTTTTCCATCCCCTTCAAAATCCATCCTCATTTAGCTAAGTTAAAATTGTAATTTGCACATACTCAGAGACTTAGATTTTAGCTACTAAATTCTCAGGAGATTGTGTGTCACCGAGCATGCTATCCTCTGTGGCCAAGCAGGACTTTCCCTGCAGTTGCAGTTTTGGGATATGTTGCAGGCCATGCTGGTCTGGGCACCTGCACTGAGAGCAGGAAGACTGTTTCTCTTTTGCTCTCAATGACTTCCCTACTAGGCCCAGGCAACATGGAGGAGGAAGCTGCTTGATCTGAATACAGGGGGGACAAGAGCTGGACATGCCAGAGTGACAGGGGGAGAAAGTTGGGAGATGGAGTTTTGTAGGGGAGACTGGCACTGGAGGCTGCTGGAGAGAGAAAATTTTCCTTTTCCCCACCAGGACACAACCAAGACCTTTTTGAAGATTTTTGTGAAAAATGAGGCAGGCAGGCAGACAAGCCCCATCTCCAGAATAGCCATCAGGTTGGTGGTTAGGGCACTCACTAGGGATGTTGAAAAGGCAGGTTTAAGTCCCTACTCTAAATGAGGCAGAGCAGAGACTTGAACCGTTCTCTCTGGTTTTTGATGAGAAATTCCATCCCGGACATGAGAAACCTTTCTCTGTGAACATTTTGTTGCAGCTGGTATGTATCCATGAAAAGTTTAGGTATCAACAAATCAGTGTTTTCTGCTGAAAAGCCGTTTGATTGAAATATTACTGACCAGCTTTACTTATTTTTGAGCCAAATGATTTACTGCATCAGCATGCTGCTTCACTGCTGCTTCAGCATGTGGATGTCTGGAGTTAGTAACATCGCTAGGATAGTTTAGAGCAAGAAGTCATGCTTATCCCTATGTCCATATGTGGAAGGTTGCTCACATTCTTATACTAAAGATTCAACTGAAAAATCATAAAGAACCATAACAATATACATACAGTTCAAGGAATGTTTCAGAGGTAGACTTACAATCCCTCACTCTGACAAGGATTGTGCATAATTCATGCCATCTATGTTTATCCACTTTTGTTAGTCAGAATTGGAAAAAATAGTCACAAGAAAGTGTGTGTATGTTACTTGTAAGGCCATGGTAATTACAACATATTAGAATATATGTTTTTAATTTGAATTTAATAATAATTGCTAATGCACTCTTTTACAAGTATCCTCATTCTGTTCATTAGGTTTACCTCTACTGGTCCAAAGAACAATTGCAAGAACAATTGTTCTTCAAGAAATAGTAGGAAAAGGCCGATTTGGTGAAGTCTGGCGTGGAAAATGGTGTGGGGAAGATGTAGCTGTGAAAATCTTCTCCTCGAGGGATGAAAGGTCTTGGTTTCGTGAGGCAGAAATCTATCAGACAATTATGCTGAGACATGAAAACATCCTGGGTTTCATTGCTGCTGATAACAAGGGTATATAGTATTTCCAAACATAGTTTCACAATGTTTGTTCTCTGCACTATGGCAGCCCAATGAAATTGATTTTTCCACAACCTCTGCTCTAATTTGCTAAAACACAGGGATGTGTTTTTAATGATTTGAGGAGCTGATTAGGAAAATTAATTTTAAATCTGATCATTAGGATTGTGAGATCAGTTTACAATTTTTAGGCTGCAGTCCTGTGTTAAGCAGACCTCTGTATCTGCATGGAGCCTTGAGGCTCTGCACAGATGCAGGGGTCTGTTTGAATGGAGTTCAGTGTGGGATCAGGGCCTCACTGATTTAAGTGAAAGTTTAAATGAGTCCTATATCTATCAGGTAGTTCATTAATTAGAATAATGCTTGGTAAAATATTACTGAAAGATTGACTATTTATTTATGCTATCAACTTGATAATCAAGCTGCATCAATGCTTTATACCTTTCACTTTAAGCCATACATCTATAAAAATAGATCACTTTATATAGATACCTTCATAGCAGGAAAAGAACTAAATATGGCAATACAGCCAAGGAAGTAAAGTATGATATGAGAATGTCTTGAAATTCAGGATTGCTGTACAAAAACCTTTAAAGATGAACTAATGTTTTTTACATTCCAAGAGCTACAAGAGTTGATGGTGATCTTGCTATCACTGCAGAACGATGAGCTGCATTTCCTTTGGTTCTCTGGTTTTTGGTACTGTCACCAGCTCTTGTGAGGGGAAACAGAGCACCACTCATTTTTGGTGGCCATATATTCAAAAGGACTTAGCTTCCAGAAGCTCCCGTTGTTCTCAGTGGAAAGACTAGTGCTAAGCACTTATGAAACTCTGGCCATTAATCTGTTGGGATCTCTGTGCTGTGTAACGTACCAGATACACAATGCAAAATGGATGCAGTGCAGCCTCCCTTCGTGGGTGTGCATATCCACTTTGAAATTCTGGAATTGAAACCACTTCTGTGGCATGGGGGCTAAAAAAAGAGTGATTAAAGAGGTGTGGTTGGTTTTTTTTAAATCCACTCACCTTGAAAATTCGGATCCTTTTGTCTGTCTGTCTGTCTGTCTGTCTATCTATCTATCTATCTATCTATATGGGGCTAGTTCTTTACAATGTTAAATAAGATTATTTTCTTTTGGTAGATAACGGAACTTGGACTCAACTGTGGCTTGTATCTGAATACCACGAGCAAGGCTCCTTATTTGATTATTTAAACAGAAATGCGGTGACCATTGATAGTCTGATTAAGCTGGCACTTTCAATAGCTAGTGGTCTAGCACACCTTCATATGGAGATAGTTGGTACACAAGGTATTTGTATTTCTCTTTCATATATCCTTTTTAGGAAATATGAGTGGAAACTTTGGGTGGTATTTACAAAAATGCTTTAGCTTATTAGTCAGAAGGAATGGTAAAGACTTCTTTTACAAACAGTTTGGTATCTTAGTAGCTGTCTTTAAAGATTGTAAAATAAATTAAATAGAACCCTAAATGTAGACGGTGCTTTATAAATAGAGAGTAAGACACATTATATTTTTAGTGGTGCTTGCAGTCTACACAGCTGCCAAAACATCTAGCAGTACAAATTCTGCAAATTTTCGAGTGGCATAAAATTAATTGAATTTAATTTCAAACAGTGTAAGGAATATTATACTGATTTTCATTTTCATTTCATTGTCATCATTTTAATTAAATTATACAACGGAGGTTTTTATTTATCTGAAGCTCCCACAAGTTCTCCAGTCCACTCCACTGGAGTGCCACAGAATCCAGGGGATTCTCCTGTGTTGACTAGTTTTTTTTACATGTCCATTGGAGAACCTGGGATATAAGAGGCATGCACTAGCCAATGCATAGCTGAGTAGAATAGAAGCATGGAGAACAAGATATTTTTGGTTCTTGAAACATGACTACAGTTTGGGAATAAAGGAAATGTATGAACAAAAGATGCCTTCGTTAGGCTCCTCTGGTTAGCATTGGCACACATCCAGAAACTCTATTTTGTGCTAAATACAGCCCTAATTTTTCTATGTTGAGATGGGGGATGTCAGTAAACAAGCTATGTTTTAAGATTCACATTAATGCTTTTAGTTGCCTTTTTGTCTTAACAGGCAAACCAGCTATTGCACACAGAGATCTGAAATCTAAGAACATCTTAGTGAAAAAAAATGAAACCTGTGCCATTGCAGATTTAGGACTTGCTGTGAGACATGATGCTGTATTGAACACAATTGACATACCTCAGAATCCTAGAGTGGGAACAAAGAGGTAAGACATTTTAAATAGACAAGATAAGTATTTTTCCATAAATATTAGGGAATATCTTTTCAGTGTGATTTCCATTTCTGTGCAATTTCTGAGTACTGTATGAAGCAGGCATGCTGTCATAAATATACAGCTAAGAGTAGCATAAAATCCCTCCTTTACCTGTAAGGGGTTAAGAAGCTCAAATAACCTGGTTGGCACCTGACCAAAAGGACCAATAAGGAAAGAAGATACTTTCAAATCGGGGGGGGGGGGGGGGGGAAGGGGAGCTTTAAGTATCTGGTTAATATGAATACTAAAGCTAGTCAGATGAAAGACTAGTTGTTAAACACCTTATCACAGGGTGACATTGGTCCTTTAAGTGGGAGCTGGGCCTGTGCACTTGTGCCTTATCAGCACACTGCAATTTGGCCAGGGCTAAGAGGGCACCTGGGTGTAGAGCAAGGAGAAAAGAGACCTGGTGAATCAGAGATGCCTAAGTGGGAGTCAAGGGCATGGGAGAGATGTCTGTGGAAGGTCCCAGAAGGAAGCAGAAGGTGTTTCCTGGGGGAAGGCTGGAGGCAAGAAGAGCAGCAAGAGGGGTTTGCTGGCTGGCATCCCCAGGCCAGGGCTGAAGGCAAGAGCCAGAGCAGAGGGGAGTTGCCTGCCGGCTGGCTCTAAGCTGGAGAGCTAGAGCCGAGGCCAGAGAGGGCTGAAGGTGGGGGAGCAGCGGAAGAGCTTACCTGCTGACATCTCCAGGGCTGGAGTCAAGAGCGAGCTAGGACGAGTGAGGGATGCTTCCCTGGCAAGGATGCTCCCATCAGAGAGGCTCTCTGGGGGTGGGTGGGGATACTTGCTGGGAAGAGCAGGGTTGTACTCCATTTTGAAGGCCTGGAGTGGCTGTCATGGTACAAGGACAGAAGAGGGCTCACAGGGAGTCCAGCCATGGTCAAAGGGGCCTGTGTGTGGTATGTGGGGCATCAAGAGACAAGATGTCTGGAGTTTTAATGACTGCTTGCACTAGCATGAGAAATGTACTATATGTTTGGGACTTATATTTTGGACCATTTGTTATAACCAGCCCTAAGGAGGGTGGTTGTGTAGCAAGAGAGCCTGAAGTGGAGTTAGGGACTCTAAAAAAGGGAAACTGAGGCAGACATGCCTGTCATGCCGCAACCTGTTGCAGGAGGGCACTCCGGGCGGGGCTGCCACCTTATGCACCCCACATATCTTTAGGTCCTCCTGCCCACGGTGATGACAACCGCATTGCATCCTGTCAGCACTCTTGGGGGTAGTAACTGCAACATGTTTGCATCCTTGACTGCATGCTCAGCTGCTACCTTTACTCCACTCTTTACTGTGGTCAGAATTCATTTTCATTCACTCTCAAGTCTTTGGTGCTTTTCCACACTAATTTCATTACATTCAATTAGTTTGTCTTGTAGAGCACAGTTTATTAATGAAAAGCAAAATAAGCATTGAGATGGAATATAAAGGGAGATAGAATAAAGCTCTTTGGCCAGTGTAGCTACCTACCTCTCTCACTTGCATGGCTATTAATCATTTAGCAACATGTAAAGATTTTCATCATAGAAAGTCCCTTGTTTGACACGCTAGTCAATGACACGCTGACGCTAGTCAATGGTAATTGAGGATGGCTCTCCAACATGTTGTTCCCAACCCTCTCCATGTCAAATACTAGAATCTTTGTTAGAACTTTTGTAAATTGTGCATGTGTGTGTAACTTGTTTTAAAGGTACATGGCTCCTGAAATACTTGATGATGTAATGAACATGAGCATCTTTGAGTCCTTCAAACGTGCAGACATATACTCTCTTGGTCTGGTGTACTGGGAGATATCACGAAGATGCTCAATTGGAGGTAAAATTTTTGGCTGTTTTGTGTTGCATTCCAGACTTGATAAAAATAATTTAAAGAATTTTAAAGGAAATATGTTCATACAATGTATGAACATCATTTTTAACTGAATTTTCCAGATTGTGGAAGGAGAAAGAGTTGTATGACTTAAAAATTTCCTGTTGAGCAATTACTGATATGAAAGAGTTAACAAGTGAATAAATAGCAGTTAATGCCTAGCTGATTTAATTATTCTGAAATATCAAAAGCAACAAAACAGATATGTAAATTATTTTTCACTTCCCCTGTCAAAGAAACTAATGTATATAGTAGAACTCATTAGAAAACCAGTTCCTCCCATGCAGTTTCCCTACTGATCGGTTTCCAATCTGCAGGAAGTTTATCTTTCAAAATCTTGATCTGAAAAAACCCACAAAACTAACCTCCCATGATGATGAACTTGTGTGCTGGCAATATGAAAATAAGGGACTCATATTATCAGGGAATGCAATAGACCTGCTCACATTCTGCAGAGTTTAGGTCGCAAGGGTTGGCAACAAAGGAAACCTCTACTAGTTTGGATTTTATATGGTTCTGAACCAAGAAGATGAAACTCCATTCTCTCCCCACTTCAGCCAGATCTTCTTTACCCCTGAGCCCCATTCTCCCAAGGACCCAAGACCATTCACCTTATCTTTTGTTATCTTTAGTGTTATCTTTGTTATCTTTAGTGGGCTTCTTCCCAGGGCTGCCTCCAACCAAGTCTTTTTGGCCTATCTACTGCTGAAATCCAAAAGGTTTTCTGGTGAAGGGGGTAAGGCTCTTCCATCCCAGAACTCAACAGGTGTATCTAAATGAGTGAGCACAAGGACAGTGATGTTTAGTATGGAACCTAGTTAGAGATTATCGTTTCTTTTTCCTCTTGTAGGAATCATTGAGGAGTACCAATTGCCTTATTATGATGTTGTGCCTTCAGATCCCTCAATAGAAGATATGAGAAGGGTAGTTTGTGAACAGAAACTTAGACCAAATATCCCAAACCAGTGGCAAAGTTGTGAGGTGAGTTCCCTCCCCACCCCCCCATTTTTAGAAGAATATTTAAATGTATTCTTTAAGGCTGAGATTTTCAAAGTAGCCCAAGGGAATTAGGTGCCAGACTTCTATTGTATTTCAATGGGATTTGGATGTCTAGCTTTTTAGCTGGCAGAAGCAAGGGGCTTTTGAAAAGCGTGAAAGAACTTAAATGTGCAGGTTGGGTCACTCTGGAGCCAGTCGCTAACCCGAACCCCTCCATCTAGTATATGGGAAGGCAGCAGGCCTTAGGGAGGTGAGTAGTCCTGCCTCCGCCTTGTGTGCACTCTTGTACCCCTTTTCCCGCTCCCCCCACAAATACCCACTGCTGGGCATTGTGTGGCATCCCCTGATACCCATTCAAAACCCCTCCCCTGCTGAGTGCAAGAAAGCGGCATTTTTAAGATGAATCTAGTGAAATGGACCTGACAGCACTGAATATCAAAGTACTCTTTTTCTCTTTGACTGAACCAAAACAATGAGGTAACTTTTCTGTCATTTCTGCTGGAATATTATTTCAAAGTACACCTGGCATTGGAGTATTTTTAATTGATTGCTGCACCGAAGCAGTGGATTTTTAATCATAAACCTCTTTTTCTTTGTCTTAAGGCACTCCGAATCATGGGTAGAATAATGCGTGAGTGCTGGTATGCTAATGGGACAGCTCGACTGACTGCGCTCCGCATTAAGAAGACTATTTCACAGCTCTGTGTACATGAAGATTCGAAAGCCTAAATGGGTGATTTGTGGGAAGGAGGAAGGAATCACTCTCCATCTTTTTACATGTGATTTTTTTTTTCTGTCTACCTCACATATATACAGTGCAGTATTTAAGTGCCCAAACCACAGCACTGAAAAATAACTTCATAGTTGACTACAACCAGCTGCAGCTTTTAGTTGGTTTTGCTGTTTTTATAAAGCAAATCACCAACTCCTGTTGGTTTTTAAAATGCAAGTTGATATTAAGAGCTATGAAACAACATTCCATATTTAAACTATTTTATGATTTTTAAGCTTTTTATTCTAGTTAAAACCAAAATACACTGTTGATGGAATGTATGGGTTTAAAGACAGGTATGCAAAAGAAACCACATATGTTTTAGCCTCAAACCAAAAACAGGCCAAATTCATTGAGCTTCTTAGGTGTTTTCCCATAGAATCCCGTAGAATATATTACAATAAAGTGCATTTATATGTTTTTATATTATATTTATCATTTAGTAACCAAACAAATAAGAATGTTCCACTGAAAATTTATACTGTGAAGCTAAAGTAAACATGTGAGTCAGTCAGTCTCTCTCTCTCTCTCTTTCTTTTAAAATATTTGTTATTAACAGCTCCATTTGCAACACCATAGTTAAGGTTTGGTGGTATTTTTGTTATGTACCCCTATTTCAGGGATTAATCAAACATCCATAAACACCTACTCTGAGCTAACTGTTTCAAAATATCAACCAAGGACCATTTTTTCTTTTTATCAAATTGAGGAAAAGTAATTTGGGCAGTATTTCCTGGTATTTGTGGGGAAAAATTATAGGAATGCTACAGTGTAATCTAAAAAGCATGCATTTTTAATCAACCTTTTTATAGACCATTATTCAATGTTTTAGTGTCTGTCAGATCTTCTCACTACGCAAAATACCAAAAAAGTTATTTGCTGTAAGAGCACAATGTATTGGGTGAAATTGATCCAGCTGCAGAGACTCATACAAGCTAACCTGTACCCCGTATACACCAGCACAGATGTTTGTGTTTGAGGGGGGCCAGGGTGAAGTCCACAAGATTTGTAACTGTGAACCAGCAGCAATCACACTGTGAGTGAGTGGTACAGACAGTGCTCACAGAGGTGGTTCTAGCCCATTGGGGACCCTATGCAGGAATATTTTGGCCCGCCCCCACACAACACATAATAAAAAGTGACTGGGGGCCCCCTTGATCTGCTCAGGGCCCTAAGCAATTGCTTAGTCTGCTTATGCCTAGTGCCAGCGCTGAGCGTTCAAGACTATAGGTTGGAGCAGTAGTACTCATTAATGGCTGTATTGCAGTTCCTGTGCTCTGACCTGGCTTTGGGGCATGTATTTCCCTCCCACAAACCACTTCCCCCATACTTAAATTATTTTGTAAAAGTCCAATCCACTCTGCAGACACAGGAACTTCTTCAATGTTTCTAGCACAGGAATGTAATAAGCATGTGCAACAGTTGAAGAAAATCTGTGGATTTAAAGAGCCAAGGGTGCCAGAATCTTTGTGGGGGGGTGGAGGGGCGGCACTGGTGCAGGAACTGGAAGGGTCAGGGGACCATTTCCCCCATATTTTTTAACATGAGTATAGTTTGGGGGGCTGCGTTAGCGTCCCTCTCCCTCCCCCCCCCAGACTGCAAGCCTGGGGCAGGTGTAGAGCAATGCTAGCAGGGGCTGCACTTTGTGGTGGCGTTGCCTCCCCAAATTGCAAGCCTTGGGCAGGCATGGAGTAGCACTGGTAAGGGGCTCTGCTTCACAGGGGGAAGGGGCGGAGCTGATCACCCCCCCACTGCAAAGTGAAGCTCCTGCTGGTGCCACTTTAAGCCTGCCCAAGGCTTGCAGTTTGGGGGGGCAATACCACCCCTACCCCTCAAACTACACCCATGTTAAAAAGTGTGTGGGGGGGCCCTGCCCCCCCCCGGTTCCGGCATCATTGTCCAAAAGTGCTCATTGACATAAGGCCGTTCTGATTTCTTCAGAAGGGTCAAATATGCATCTCATTAACGGCCCCAGGGTATCAGGTAAATAACTAACAGGACATCAAAACAATCCCTGAATAGTTATTTTCACCATAATGTTAGCTTACAAAAGTGTAGTATCAGTAGGCATTTTCAAAGGTTCGTAAATATTCTGGTATTTCATGATTTCCTGTAATGGATTAGAAGGCATGTGGATGAGTAACTGTCATAAACTTTGAGACAGATTCTGTTCATAAGTCTTTGATTTTGTTTTATTACAAAAATAATTTCTTATACCCATTGTAAACACAGTTTAAATATATATATATATATATATATATTAAACCCACAAAATCCAGGAAATATAAAATTAGATCTACAAATCTCTTCACAACACCTCTGATTTGGGGCAATATGGTCTTTTATTATGGTGTAGAGAGAGGAGGAAATCTTTACAAGAGATCTTACATAGCATATAGATACTCGATAGTTTTTGTGAGTGTGACTAATCTCTGTCATTGGGTCTTGTGGAAAACCAGGAATGTAGCCTTCAGTCAGCAGTGTCAGTGATCCTTGTTTTATCCTGACATGTTGATTTCTGGTGCAGTGGATGTTGTTTGTTCTTTAAATCGATACTAGTGAGATGTAGCATACATGTTCATAGAATTTATACAGTCACTTTACACTGCTTAAAGTGAGGTGAAGATTTAGTTATTTGTGGCCCTTTAATTAGACTGAAGGGTAGAGCCCAGATTTGTAAAGGTATTTAGGTGTTGCTCCACTCAGCATTGCAATGCCTAACTGACTTAGGAGCCCAGTACCAATAAGTCACTTTTTAAAATAATAATTTTTAACATGAGGTAGCATGGCAGGCTAGACCATTCTAGATTTACACCTGGGCTTGCTGCACAGTAACAGGGCCTATCTACATGGCCAAAGTCTCATTTTAAAAAATGACAGTCAATGGGACTAGGCTCCTAAATCAGTTATGTATTGCAGTGCTGAGTAGAACAATGCCTAAATACCTTTAAAAATCTTAGACTCTGTCTAATGAATAGCTAGTAAGTTTTATTTATGTATGTTTTGATTTAAAGTCAAACTGAATATATATTTTTAATATTTTTATATGTTCCATATGTGTAAATTATACCAGGCAGTTTTGTCACATGCACACTTTCTAATCTACAATATTTATTTGAAAATTAAATGAAAAGTAACCAACCACTACAATTCTGTTACAAGAGAATTGTTTTAGTCCTGTGTTTTATCTGTTTACAAATTTTAAAGATGATTTGGATCTTTTTAATATCAGCGAATGTGAAAAAATAGAAGAATCCAGCATATGAGCTCGTACACTGTAATTCAAAACCACTTGACAATTTTTGTTTTTAAATGCAAGGAATTTCTCTGTGAAAGGGCCTGATCCACCTCCCACTGAAGTTGATGGAAAGGCTCCTGTTGACTTCAGTGGGAGCTAGATCAAGCTCAAAGTACTTCCAATTACTTTTCAGATACGGTTTTATTAATATGAGGCTGTATTTTCAACGGTGATCAGTGCCTGCAATTGGGGCTAGATTTTCCAAAGTGCTCAGCATCCAGCAACTCCTATGTATTATTCTCACTATTCCCTTAGGCTTTATCCATATAATAAAGAAACAAAATATTTGTGAATTTCCCCTACAACACACTGACACCAAGAGAAAAAATTCAAAATGGTCTATAGCACAAAAATGATCTATTAAAAAGATGTCTAATATTCTTACTCAAAATCACTTTTGGTATTCTGAAATCCAGTGTAAACCCAATTATTTTAAGTAACTTTAAAAAATGGCTCCAATGCAGTTTTGGATTCCTACTATTTGTTCTGTACTAATATTACTTTTCTGTGTACAGTATCTGATACTAAAATAAAAACTGAACCCACAACTGCCTTCCTCATAAGTTTTAATCTTGCACTTTTCCTTTTTTTAGTAACACGAAGTTGTGCTAGACCTGTTGTTGCATCAAATCTAGGCAGCATTTTTATTTAAACTGTGGAATTAAATCATGCACAGAGATAATTTTAAAGAAACAAGGCTGCTGCTGCTATTCTTTGGAGTGTGGCTTAGATGTGCATTGAACGCTACAGATAATAAAGATAGTATCCCTGCTAAGGATTTTCTATTCTAAGTAACTGTCCTTCATATATAAGCATAACTCCCATGTTAGATTTCTATTATAAATATTATGTGCTTTTTAAATTCTATGCTGCAGATTGACTACTAAATGCTAGAAAATATCACCTCCCCAATCTAATTGCTACCCCACAAAATCCTAACATTTAGACTACATTAATTACAGTGGTTCATAGAATAAGATTACAGATGGAGCCAAGCACTTGCGGGATTCTGTAGTGCCCTAGTGAAAATACAGGCAACAAATGAATTTATCATGACATAGTAAAAGAAAGGAAACAAGTTTGATAGGAAATTTTCTGACTACAAAGAAAAACAAATAATTATATAATTCTACCTTTCCCACATCTGCTTTCATCTTCCAATGTGCAAAATAAATTGTCCTGCCTCTTACTAACTCATTTTATTCAAAATTGGTTTTCCAAGTCATGTCACTTCATTTTTTTTCATGCTCTCACTCTCTATATATAAATATAGGTTTATCTATTTTCTTAGCTGCATTTTCATGATTCTCTTTGTTTCCCTACTTCTTCAGTTTTTCTACCTCTTGCTTCTATCAGTTTAAGTCCTTTTTCTTTATTTATATTATTTTCTCCTTTTTTTGTTTGTTTCCATTTCCCTTATGGAAAAATCGTATAGAATTTAATAGAGGATTTAAAATGTTTCTGTAGAATTATTGAACCATCCTGGAATTTGAATGATATTCCTCCTAAAGAATTGTATAGGTTGCTTCAAAAAGATTTCCTAAATTTCCAGCCCAAGAGGAGACCTTTTTTTCTTTTTTGGTCTCTGCCCCAAGGTAAGCTCATTCTCTCTCTTTTTAAATCTGAGCAGATTGTGTATTGAGCCATTTTTGAGTTACAGTGGGGAAAACTCTACTTGTTTGTGAGAAGTGATTGAGTCTCCTGGTTTTCCTCATTTCTGGGACAGGGGCTATCTCAAACTAGTAGAATATTTCACAACTGAAAATTTTTTAATGTGTGGCCAACATAAAGAGGCACAAGTTACCAATTTCTGCTGCCTATTAATGGACCCAGGGACTCTTTTTTTCCTTTTAATAAAAACCCAGAAAATGAAATGTAAAAACTTGCATTAATGCAACATTAAAGTTGCATGGTTTAAATCTTAACTTTTGCAGCACCTGACTTTTTTTTTTTTTTTTACGTTTCCTCTGTGAATGCCACAAACTAAAATCCTGACATTGTTTTGCTATGTTTATTTGCACTAAACCAAATTTATCTGAATTAATCCTATGTTGAGCCTATATTTTTAGCCCTTATTAAATACTAGCCTTCTCATTGTTACTTCACTATTCTCTGTTACAATTCTTTATTACCTCACATCAATAATTATAAATAATCTAGGAATGAAGAATATGGAACTTGTATCACAGTTTTTACAATAATAGTGTGAAATTCTTCTCTCCAGTTTGCAGTGTGAGACTCTTACCATAGTAAAGGTCTGTATTGCTCTGCAGATAAAGAATGTAGAATATACAGTAGATATTCACATTGCAGATTGGACAGAATCTGGCCCCATTTTCATCAGCATTTGAAACAAGATCTCAGACTTGCCTTAAAACACCCTCTGTTTAACTTTACACGTTAACTTTTTATTTGTAATGTTGTAAACTTCTGCCCACCTGGGGCCAGCTCCAAATTCTATGGAATTCCTTAAGAGTTTTGCCATTGACTTCAGTGAGGTAGGGATCAGGCTGCTACTGATTGCAGTAAGATAGGGTGACCAGACGTCCCGATTTTATCGGGACTGTCCCGATATTTCCTTGGTCGGGACGCGGGACAAACAAGGAAATGCTCCGGAGCCCGGAAGTGCTCGCGCCCCCCCCCCCGCCCCAACTCCGCCCCCTCCTCCCCCCATTGGCTCCCTCCCCAAATCCCCGCCTCTTCCCCAGGCTCACCATTCCTCCTCCCTCCACAAGCGCTGGAGGGAGGCCCCGGAGACGCAGGGGAAGCACGGGGCCGGGGTGAGTGAGAGTCCGGCCTGGCCCCAGTGCAGGCAGGACTCAGTCGGGCAGTAGGGAGAGTAGGGGGGCGGCCCGTGGGGCCAGGCGGCGGCTGTTCTCCCCCCCTGGGCAGCGGGACTCGGGAGCAGCCGCTGCTGCAGCTCCCACTGCCGCAGGGAGAGGAAGCGGCTGATGGCCAAGCTCGGCGGCTGCGGCTCTGGTGCCCGGGCCCGAACCCCGCGAGCCTGGGCCTGCTGCGGGGACACAGCAGCGCGCACGCTGCGCCCAGTCCCTGGCCAGTCGCGTCTGGGCTGCTGCCCAGCTGGTGCAATCCCGCGTCGGTCCCGGGGCGGAGGCATCGGCAGCCCAGGCTCATTCGTTCCCCTGCAGGACCCGAGTGGGACGGGGGGGGCTGGGGCCTGCTGTCCCCACTCCGGGGCCGCCGCAGGATAGCACCAGCTGGGCAGCAGCCCAGACGCGACTGGCCAGGGGCTGGGCGCAGCGTGCGCGCTGCTGGGTCCCCGCAGCAGGCCCAGGCTCGGGCCCGGGCGCCAGAGCCGCAGCCGCCGAGCTTGGCCATCAGCCGCTTCCTCCCCCTGTGGCAGTGGGAGCTGCAGCAGCGGCTGCTCCCGAGTCCCGCTGCCCAGGGGGGGAGAACAGCCGCCGTCTGGCCCGTCGGCCGCCCCCCTACTCTTCCTACTGCCTGAGTGAGTCCTGCCTGCTCGGGGCCAGGCCGGACTCTCACTCACCCTGGCCCCGCGCTTCCCCTGCATCTCCCGGGCCTCCCTCCAGCGCTTGTGGAGGAAGGGTGTTTTTTGTTTTTTGCCCTGCCCCCTCCCGCCACGCCCAAGCGTCCCGATATTTGACTTGGGTGATCTGATCACCCTACAGTAAGATAACTTAGATGTAGTGAGCAAGGTTTGGCCCAAAGGCCTGAGCTGTCTTCAGGCAAATCTTTCACTGAAGTTAGTGGGACTGATTATGATCTCAGTAACACCAGCATATTCCATGGCAGTTAATGGAGCCTCATATGAGATCAGAATCATACCCAATGGGAAGTTTTTGAGGCAAGAGTTCAGGATTGCAACCTAAATAAAATAGAATTTACTGTGAAAAGGATGCTGGCAGAATGCATCTCTCTCTCTATATGTGAAGATTGTGGCTCACAAAAACCCCATTGTTCAGGTACTAGTTTTATAAAGTTGTTTTTGCTGGTTTCTAAAGCACCATGCTACCTATAGTATGTTCTATATAAGAAATAGAACTAATTATTAGTTGCCTTGTATAAAATAAAACCATCTTAACTGCATATTGCAAGCTATATATTTGTGATTTGAAATACTGTGGTAAGGATCATCTCTTGAGACACATTTGTCTTCATGAAGTTTTTAGAAAGACTTAAACGTTCCTTTTATTAGACTGCACCAGTTATGAATGTACAGGGAAATAAGCATTAAAAAGTACAAAATATTTCTACAGTATGAGACGTGCAATAAATTGTATCCAAAGGCTTTGAATGTATTTTGTGGATAAATAGACTGAATGCATTTTAAACATAACTCTTGAGATTTAGTGACTAACTCTATGGAGCTCAGTCCCCAAAGAGAAATGTGTAGTGTTTGGCAATGTACAAGTCTCTGTATAAGCTGTGCATTTTATAGAAATATTAATATTTTATCTGGAAGTAACAGAATATTTTAGAACTTGGTAAAGTACTTAAAAGTGATTAAATCAACCTTCATACTGTAAAATATCTAACCTAGCATATACTGTAGCAAGTAAAAAATATTTATTTTTTAAAAAATTGGTTAATGTTATTGCTTAATATTGCAGCTGCCTCTGGATGTAAATAGTTGTTTAAATGTTGTATTTTATATGCATAATTCACATATTAGATTTTCAGAAAGTGGCAATTGTAATAAATTAAGTACTTCGCCATTGTTTCTGTGAAGCCTAAAATTCTATTTTAAATTAATTAAAGAAAAAAAGAGTTGTATTGTCTAGAGCTTGGATAATGCTTTTTGCATTGTTGCATTCTCTTTCAATAATGGGTCCTGGAAACCACCTTCTATACTCAGCAGACAAAGGTCTTAGGAGTTTGAGCATACTGGGTTACATCTTCCCTGGCATGGAAAACTTAAATTAAAATGTTTGCGTAAGATGCAGTGTTGTCACCTGTGTCTCTGCCACAACTTCCTCTCTAATAGGGGAGACTGTGTAGTGGGCCCCACACACCTCACTCTGCTGGATCCTAAAGCTCATGCTCTGTGCATACCCATAGATTTTAGGCTCTAAGTGGGGACGTTCCACTCTTCTGCAGGCTCCGGTGGCAGATTGGCTAAAAAGGCTGCTAAATTGCCACTGGCTGGCTTTCTGCCCACTCTCTGTGGTCTCTGAATGCTGGGGGGGGGGGGGGGCGTTTACTGATGTCCTGAGCAGCAGTAACTTATCATTTTGCTTCCTCAGTTCCAGAGCCCTGGGGGGAGGGGAGGAGAGGGGGAACGTGCTGCAGAGAGTGGAGGTTCCTGTGGCTCTGACACTCCTTTCCCACTCTGTTCTCACCTGGAAGCTTGTATAGTGGCCATCAAGAGGACAGGCGGCTCCACATGTGGGAAACCAAAGCATATATCTGCCTTCCTTTCCATGCAGTACCTACCACTCTGATCTTCTTTGTGATTAGGGCTCTTTGCTCCTCTCTGTATGTCTTAAGTGGAGGGGAGAATATGGCTTGCATTAGGTGCTCCTTGTTTTAGCCAAGGTATTCTACTTTCCCTAAAGCATCACCCATGAGTTTTGCACATTGTTTGGGCTTCAGTATGAAGCTGATGAGCCAAATTCTCTTCTCTCTTCTTATAACAGTGTAAATCTGGAGTACTCCATTGATTTCACCAGGGCCGGCTCCAGGCACCCAAGCTGGTGCTTGGGGCGGCACCTGGAGGGGGGCGGCGGCGCAGCGCTCCGGCCCCCGGGGAGAGCCGAGCCCCAGCCGGGGCTCGCTGCCCTGCCCCCGGCGCTCTGGCCGCCAGAGGGGGAGAGCCGAGCCGAGCCCCAGCCGGGGCTCGCCGCCCTCCCCCCCCGGCGCCCTGCCCCCGGCGCTCTGGCCGCCGGGAGAGCCGAGCCCCAGCCGGGGCTCGCCGCCCTCCTCCCAGGGCTCCGGCCGCCCTCCCCCCCGGCGCCCTGCCCCCGG
>NW_020664413.1:28885580-28911021 GCF_002925995.2 Terrapene triunguis | reverse complement strand
GGGGGGGGGCGGCCGGAGGCTTTTTCGCCTGGGGCGGCGAAAAAGCCAGAGCCGGCCCTGGATTTCACTGGAGTTGGTCTAGAGTAAGAGTCTGTTTAGCAGAAATTAGCCTGAACTTAGTAGCACTTTTTAAAGTCTATGCGTATGAGTCCCTATTGGACTCTGTCACTATTGTCCCTGGATTTAATTAACACATTTAAATACATATAGAAATGTATATTGTCAGCATATGAGCCTGAGGAAATGGTTTGGACTAGGAAGAAGAAGCAGAGAAGGGGCCCATGGGTGGGAAAGGAGAGGACCCGGAGTAGAAAAGATTAAAGAAGGTGTGACAAAGTCAGGCTGGATGGCTGCAAGACAGTGCTGGAAGGCCAGTATGTTAGCCCTAGAATGTTAAAGGCCCTTTTCCCCAACAAGCTGAGAAGGGGTTACCTCAGGTCAATTAGGGACACCTGAATCCAATTAAGGGCTGCCTGAGACCTTTTTAAACCCCTCCTCTGGTGAGAGGTGAGGGAGAGAGACAAGCTGCTGCCAGGCTAGTCGCAGCAGGGAAGTAAGCTTCTCCAGGGTGAGAGGCTGTGCTCCTTCTCACAGGGAAAAAGCCAAGCCTGAGTGTCTGCTATGGGAAGGACTGACACCCCAGGGGCAAACAACAGGACAACACCCTGCCCCAGTGAGGAGACAGGGGAAAAGGTATCCTGCTGTGTTTTTGTATTTGTGAGACTGTTTCCTTTTTGTTTGGTGGAGGATCGCCCCTTAGGCTAGGGTTGCCAACTTTCTACTTGCACAAAACCAAACACCTCTGTCCCGTGTGCTGCCCCCTGCCCCCCCACTCCATTCTCCCCCCCCCCCCCCGTTGCTCGCTCTTTCCACCCTCACGTTCACTGGGCTGGGGAAGGGGATTGGGGTGCGGGAGGGGGTGAGGACTCTGGCTGAAGATGCGGGCTTGGGGGTGGGGACAGAAATGAGGCGTTCAGAGTGTGGGAGGGGGCTCCAGACTGAGGCAGTGGGTTGGGATGCGACAGGTGATGAGAGCTCTGGCTGGGGTTGTGGGCTCTGGGGTGGGGCCAGGGATGAGAGGTTTGGGGTGCGGGGGGGGGAGCAGAGGGGTTTGGAGTATGAGAGGGAGCTCTCTGCTGAGGCAGGGGGTTGGGGTGTGGGAGGAGGTATGGGCTCTGGGCTGGGGTGTGAGTTTTGGGGTGGGGCCAGAAATGAGGGGTTTGGAGGGTGGGAGGGGGAACACGGCTGAGGCAGGGGGTTGGGGCATAGGGAGGGTGATGGATCTGGCTCGGGGTGCGGGCTCTGATGTGGGGCTGGGGCTGAGGGATTTGGAGTGCCTGAGGGGGCTCTGGGCTGGGGCTGAGGGATTCAGAGTGCAGGAAGGGCTCTGGGCTGGAACAGGGGGTTGGGGTATGGAGGTTTGTGAGGGGGCTCTAGCTGGGGGTGTGGGCTCTGGGGTGGGGCTGGGGATGAAGGGTTTGAGGTACAGGAGGGGGCGCCAGGCTGAGACTGAGGAGTTTGGAGGGTGGCAGGGAGGTTCAGGGCTGGGGCAGGGGGTTGTGGCCTGGGAGGGGATCAGGAGTGCAAACTCCATGCGGCGCTTACCTCAAGCAGCACCTGGAAGCAGTGGCATGTCCCCCCCTCTGGCTCCTATGCAGAGGCATGGCCAGGCGGCTCTGCATGCTGCCCTGTCTGCAGGCACTGTCCCGTGGCTCTGCGCACTACTTCATCCACAGGCGCTGCCCCTGCAGCTCCCATTGGCCGCAGTTCCCGGCCAATGGGAGCTGTGGGGGTGGCTCCTCTGGACGGGGGCAGAGTGCGGAGCCCCCTGGCTGCACCTATGCTTAGGAGCTGGAGGGGGGACATGCTGGCTGCTTCCTGGGAGTTGCGCGGTGTGGGAGACTAGCAGAGCGCCTGCCAGCCCCGCTGCGCAGCACTGCCAACCGGACATTCAACAGCCTGGTCAGCGGTGCTGACCTGAGCCGCCAGGATCCTTTTTCGACAGGTGTTCTGGTCGAAAACCGAACATCTGGTCACCCTAACTTAGGCCGACCCTGATGCCTACCCTGAAAATACGGCCAAAGGAGGAGAGGCAAACACTGCCCAGAGTTGGGCTGATTTATCCCAGGCCCGCCACTGCCAGAGCGGGAAATGCTAAGTCTGGTGGGATGAAGGAGGTGCCTTGCCACAAAGGGAATTGATGTCCTGACAGTGGTGGCTGTGCCTATGAGTGCGTGTGACACTGATGAGGCATGAAATCACCCAAAACAAAATGCGGAACATTTAGTATGGAATTCAGTGAAATCATCATCCTTCTTCTCATGCTTCTGAAGACTAGGTACAGTAATCACAATTCCCAAGTGACAACATAATATGATGGAACTTCGTAATTGCTTGCAAACATGAACTAAGCAACATTAAAGAGGCAACTGGTGTCAGAACATTTAAGGCAAAGATTTTCAAAAATAGCCACAAAATTTAGGAGCACATGTCCAATTGACTTTCAGTAGGATTTGTGCTCCTCAGCCCCTTAGGTACTTTTGAAAAATTTCCCCTAAGTAACTGTTGTGGTTGATTTTAAAAAGGCCTAATTCAAATGTGTAGAGCTTGTGTGTATATGTATATTTACCAGCTCTACAAATTTATATGTATGTATATTAAAAACAAAAAGGCAGGACATAGCTCTCTCTGATATCAGGAAAATGCCAGCCACACTCTGGGCACTCTCCACACAATCATAGTAATATTCACACCCTACATATTTTAGGGAACTCTTTGCTTGCCACATATGCCTCTGTTTTAAAAACAGTTTTTTAAGTTCTTAAATTGAACTAGGAGTTCTGAACAGTGTCTAATCTGCCTTTGGTTGTTTTGCTAGCAAGGCACTGTCTGCTGCTTGTTAGTGAGAGCAGTCTGCCATCTGCTGGAGTACAGTAAGATGTGTCATCCCATCTATTTTCAGACTGCTGTTGGGTTAATGATGGATGGAAAAAATCTTGTGTGCAGAGGAAATCAAGTTTTGCCCTTTAGCTGCATGTGTAAATTTTCTCTTTCAGATATTTTTTTTACCATGAAGAAAAAAGAGCAGCTTTGCTGTTTGGTGAAATGAAGCCCTATGTTGTTGTAGTGTATGTATGTACAGAGTGTTTTTGAGTATAGCTCCTCAAACAAAATAATCTATACAGGAAAAACCAGTTTTGGTGGGATAGTTGCATCTACAATGATGGATTTTGCCTATATAAAAATGTCATAAAAACCATCAGACACCTACAGACATTACTATACCAGCAAAAGTTTTAAGTATAGACTTGGCCTTAGTGGTTCTGCATATAATATGTAAAGTGTTTGTGATGGAAGGTGTTAGAGAAACGGAAGGTATTGGAGAGAGTTTTTTTTTAAGAGGCCAAGGGGCTGTGTACAATTGTGTACCCTAAGTAGTGTATGTAGTTCTCACTTTTGCAACCACAAATAAGGAATGTATTTGTCAGCGACCCTGAGGTTTTTAAATCTGGCTCTTGTTAATGCCATTTTTGTTTTCTTTTAATTTGTATGGTTTATTTATTAGGATTTTTCAGAGACTGATGGATAGTGGGATTTAGGGAAGTGTGTGAGTTTAAGAGTGCCAGCGAAAGTATGAAGTAAAAGCCTTCAAAGAAAATATAAAGGGACAAAAGAGCAGAACTAAAGCAAGAATTGTCCAGAACCAATGGGTCTATACAATATCTTTATTATGCTCTGGATATGGATTCAATTTCTGTCCTCAACATTTATTTCACTTGCTTTTAAATGAATTGTAGCATTTCACTGTGGTCTCTATAAATACCTCTGTATCCTTTGCTGAATTTAACTTATTCCAACAATGTAAATCACAAGACAGCATCTTATGAATTTGTCTCTTAGCCAGTGCACTCTATTATGCCTTTGGAAGTTAGAGGCGGGTGACTACACTTACTAACAGAGTTCAGGGACAGGACCAGATCCTGTGCTCACTTATACCGGTGTGAATAAGAGCAGGATCTGGCCCATAGTTGTCCCTTGTTCTGGACCAGAAGAAATAAAAACTAACTCTAAAGAGAAGGCAGGAATTTTCTTTAAAATCTTTCTACACTTGTGCTTTTCAAAAGTGTAATATTAATTTCTTCCAGAGGTTTAAGTGAATTTGTAATAACTTAATTAACTCAATGATCCACATATTGTATATTAAGTTTTGCAAAGATGTACTTTTGATATGTCACAACCTGCCTTTTAATAAAATAAGCTCCCAAGGGCAGGTTTCTGAGCACATGGTTGGCACTCAATAAATAATCATGATATGACTGAGTTGAAAAATTCAGAGCTGAATCCAGATTCAGCCTTAGGGAATGGGGCAGTGTTTGAAGTTGGATTTGGTTCAAGCCAGTCTGAGAAACTGAGGCCTGGTCTACACTAACCCCCCAAGTCGAAGTAAGGTACGCAACTTCAGCTACGTGAATAACGTAGCTGAAGTCGACATACCTTACTTCGAACTTACCGCGGTTCAGACGCGGTCCACACGGGGCAGGCAGGCTCCCCCGTCGACTCCGCGGTACTCCTCTCATTGAGATGGAGTACCGCAGTCGACGGCGAGCACTTCCTGGTTCGATTTATCGCGTCCAGACCAGACGCGATAAATCGAACCAGGAAGTTCGATTTCCAGCCGCCGAACTAGCGGCTAAGTATAGACCAGCCCTGAGGGATGGTCTATTGAAAACTGCTCTCATGGCACAGGTATATTGCAGCATCAACAACAGCATTACATTTCCTGTTTAGAAATTTATTTCTAGAGACATAAGGATTAAAAACATAGTACGAAAAAAGTAGGGTTAGATAGTTGCAGGCCATCTGGTGGATTGACCAAGACATTGCAGTAGTGGTTGTATACAGAGACATTTGAAGAGTTTAGCTCAATCTAGCTTCAACAGGGAAAGAAGTGAGATGAGACTGGCAAGGCTTGTGCAAGGTCATGCTCGTTATAGATTTCTGTAATGATATTAACATTCTTTGAATACCCACAATAACATCAGCAGCCTGGACTGTAATGTGGTTTTTCATTTCAACCCCACAGCGAAAGGAATAGAGGTAATGGTCGAATAAGCCAAGATCCAATATGCATAAAAGGGCAAACACCTTTTGGTACTAAGCCAGAATTGCTGAGTCTGATTCACTAGCAGCAGAAAAGAACATTAGCAGGTACACTGCAGCAAGTAAGGAAATACTGAACACCATATGCAAAACATTTTGTTGCATTTGCCCATGAACACAAAGCTATTTCTTCCTTCAGCTGACTCCTGATAATATGGTGAAATCTTCAATTTCCAGATCCTGTTTTATATACCAAGTTCCTTCTTGCAAATCTGGTAGGTATTTGCTAAGACACAAATATAAACTTTCCTGCTGTGGAAGTGAAACTTCAAATGACTAGGAGACAAAATGCAAGGCGATTTTTTTTTTTTTAAGTGCTTCACTAAGTAATGAAATGAGTATCTGCATATTTTCTAATCTTAATATTGTGTTATGTAGCAGGTGCTAGAACATATAACTACAGGAGAGGAAACGGCTATAAAAGTTATATGGGAAGTGAAAGATGGGGTGCAGAAAAGCGACGTGAGCGATTACTGGGGTTGGTATGAAATTCAAGTTCAGATGGACTTTCATAGCAGGGGAAAATTCAAATATATTGAGTTTAAAAATAAATCTATTTACCCTTCAGATTTACCTGTTTACCTATTTACCATGACGACAATCATGACATTCCTATGTGTCCATAGATTTGTTACAGTATTAGTTTGCTCCACTTTGGAAGCCTGTCTTTAACTTTATACATATGTTGCTTGGCAATTTCAATGAGATGTTCTAAAAATCATTTATAAATTGTGAAATCATGATACACTGATCAAGCTTTCACTCTGCAGCATTGGTCTAGATCAGGGGTGGGCAAATTTTTTGGCCCAAGGGCCACATCTGGGTATGGAAACTGTATGGTGGGCCATGAATACTCACAAAATTGGGGGTTGGGGTGTGGGAGGAGGTGAGGGCTCTGGGATGGGGCTGGGGATGAGGGGTTGGGGGTGCAGGAAGGTGCTCCAGGCTGGGACCGAGGGGTTTGGAGGGCAGGAGGGGGATCAGGGCTGGGACAAGGGCATGGAAGGGGGTCAGAGGTGCAGGCTCCGGGCGACACTTACCTCAAGCAGCTCCCAGAAACAAAGTGGCATGTCCCCCCTCTGGCTCCTATGTGGAGGCGCAGCCAAGTGGCTCTGCGCTCTGCCCTGTCCGCAGGCGCTGTCCCTGCAGCTCCCATTGGCTGTGGTTCCCGGCCAATGGGGGCTGCAGGGGGTGGTGCTTGGGGCAGGGGCACTGTGCGGAGTTCCCTGGCTGCCCCTACACATAGGAGCCAGAGAGGGGACATGCCGCTACTTCCGGGAGCCAAGCAGAGCCATGGCACATGTGGAGCGGGGCAAGCCCCCAACCCCACTCTCCGGCTGGAGCGCGGGAGCGGGGCAAGCCCCAGACCTCACTCCCTGGCAAGAGCTCCAGGGCCGGGGAGTCTGAAAACTTCTGAAGGGCCGTAGTTTTCCCACCCCGGTCTAGATTCTCAATTGGGGTAGCTCCATTGACTTCAATGGCGTGACAGCAATTTATGCCAGCAGGGGATTTGGCTGATTGGTTTTTGATGCAGCTTTTGCCTCTGGATGATTTACACCCACAAGTTTAATTATTTTTCCAAGTTGTGCACTTGAGTTGGTTTGTATTAGTTTAAAACAGCATTACACGGGTTGTGTGAATTGCTGCTGATAAAAACCCCTATTAGATTTATTTTGAAATGACTTGGTTCTTTCCTTCTAAATGTAAAGCTCTGTTTAAAATTGACTTACCATAAAAGACCTGACAAAAACATCATCTTGTACTTTTATAGATATTTGCAAATCTGAGATGTAAACATAAACTAGAGTTATGTGGAGACTAGTGACCTGATTTTCAGAGCACCTGCAGCTCTCATTTAAGTTAATAAGATTGAGGGTGTTCTGTGCCTCTTGAAAATCCGGCTATTTGTCTCATAATAATCTATTGTGTAAAAGTTCTACACTTGATTGGGAAAGCAGATATAGCTGCATATGTTAAATTTGGGTTGTAGAATTAGCTGGCATGCTAGGGGCTGAACTGAATGCCACTTGACTTACTCATTTAGGTACTCAAACCGTTATTCTGAGTCATTGCATGGTTCATATGTTACTTATGAGATGGAAAATTTTGTGGTCCAAGAGACGAGGCGCCACTTTCTGTAAAATGTGCTTCTGAAGCTGAAATATGGCAGTTTGTTTAGATTTTATGTATAGACAAAACCTTATAGGACACTTCTGTGGGTTTTTCTACGTTTAGAACATGATACATGGCGAATAGATATCTTTTTGATGTTACACAGCAGTTTTCAGCATATATCCACTGCAGCAAAACTAGACTGTTTCACAATGTATGGAATTTTTCAGATTAGACCAACTAACTGGGACATTTTTATTTTACCTTTCCAATAAGATCACTTAGGGGCTGAATTCTTCTTTCAGTTACAGGGTACAACTCATCTTAAAGTCAATGGGAGTTGCACCCAAGAAGTTTAATGCAGAATCTGGCCTCTAATGTCCCAATATTTCTCAGCTTTGTTGTGGAACAACTAGAAATAAGGCTCAGTAAATAAGACCAAGGACACTGGAGAAAGCAAAGTATTTTACCAGTAAGAAAAGGATGACCAAGAAATTGAATATGGATGGGACAATACAGGCAGCTGATATAGAAATAAATGTACTGAGAAAGAAAATGATAGTTCTTTTGATATACTTGCAATAGAGCAGCAACTGGTTGCAGTTGGCTGCTGGCCAATATCAGATTATTTCAAAGGTTTCACAGATTCCATAGTTTACCAGCATTATATTTGTCCCCCAACCCTCCCAAAATAGGGCCAGCTACAGAAATCAGAGCTGGCCCTACAACTGACTGGACTTTCTGACCTCTGGCACTGCAGAGTCTGCAAGATTTAAAGCTACAGACTATCTGGGGAGCCAGGAAGTGCCAGATGCCAGAAATTGCTTTAAAGTACATAAAGTACACTCCTCTAAGTAGATTTTCTGCTGCTGAGGGCCTAGAGTTCATGTTCAGCTTGGGCCTAATATCTTCATTTTACAGATGGGAAACTGAAGAGGAAAGTTTTAAGTGACTTTCCATGGTCACAGAGTAAAAGGATGATGGAGCAAGGATTTAGCACCTACTCCAGCTGGCTGAAACTCAGGATTTCCAGTTTGCGAGAAATTTAGGCATTTAAAAATTTGGCTTTGTTCCAATTTGGAACAAAAGCTACATTTTTTTCAAAATTTCTTGCAAACCCGAAATCCTCTACCTTTTGTTCCGGAAACACATGGTGTTTCTGAAATGAAATATGCTCCTGGGAGTGGTTGCTGCTGACTGAAATTGACATTCGATTTCAGTGGTGAAAATGCCAATGCCAATTGCATTCAGCAGCTGCCAGGGCTCCCGGGATCTGCTGTCCCAGGGACCCCAGGGCTGCTGGGCTAGCTGGGTATTTGGGCTGCCTGACTCTTGAGCACAGCTGGCCCAGGAGTCCTGAACCTATGGGACTGCCTTGGAGCCATGGATTCTGGAAACCCTGGGGCTCTGGCAGGCGAGCTGGCAAGGAACCCAAACTTGCAAAGAATTTTGGGTTTGTCGAACTGGCAGGAGACTTATTGGTTCTGACGAGCTCTGTTCCTGACTGCTGACCTTCTGCTGATTCCCCTGGTCCACGCTGTCTCCTAAATTAATCATGGTTCTAGGTATCAGGACTTTGACAGCCAGGCAGTGTAGAAATGAGAGATCCTATATTAAAGACAGAGACCATAAACCGACAGCATGCTATGCTTGTTAATGTGATGTACTGTTTAGTAAGGACTCAAGTTTGTGAGACAAGAAGGCACAGCATATTTTTTAAGTGCACAAATACTCAGCTCAGTCTGAGTCTGCTCATGCTTGTGGCATCATCTAGTTCACATTGAACTGACTCCAACATATTAGCATCATCCCGCCCACATTAATATTACATCATTTTACTTGTATAGTCCCATTTTGGTAACATAATCCACCCTGACATACATCAGTGGCAGCAACAAAACTAAATGATTCTGAAAATCTTAATGTCTGTATGTTTGTGTTGCTTAGTTACTGGGCACTTTGTTGTCTCCTGTTAATACTCAGTTACCAGGGTTGCAAGTTGATCTAATTTATGTGTTTATTTTCTGGAGGGAGATCTTAATTTTTTTCTCCAGTGTGTCAGGAGATGAGTCACTTGATTTTAAAAAGGTAGAATAAAACAAAATCACTTAAGGAACTGAAATGCACAGTTTGTTTGCAGAGATAATCAGCAAAATAATGGCAAATAGGAAAAATATAAGAGGGATTGAGTCACAGAGGAACTGTACCTTACTTATCTTGCGTTAGCAAGTAAAGAGATGTCATTGCTGAGATAACTATCTAGTTTGTATGATGAGAAACAGGCTCTTTCTGGTCTATCATAATTTGTTTCCTTTTACTCTAGCTGCATTCATCTAATCAAGTGGTGTGGAGGAGGAAGACTGGAAGATGTGTAAACTGCTCTTAATAAATGTAAGTGGAATGAGTGCTGGTGAAAGGAGCTAGGATGAAGAACTCTATTAACCACAGAATAGGGCCAGCATGGACAGTGGCAATGAAAGCTGTTTCACCCCTTCTACCCCAATTTTGATCCAGAGAAACTACTTCTTGTCTCTGAAGTTATTTCAGTTTTTATGCTCGCTCTAATATCTGTCACCTCCCTTTTCAGAAGTGAAGGGCCTGAATCTGATGTTTTGTTTTCTTTTATGTATAATGTGCACGCTTGTCCACTAGAAAAAGGACAGAGACCACTGTGAGTCATTACACATCAGCCATTCATCAGCCATCCAGATGCATTTGTACAGTGCTTTTCACTTGGAACGATCTCAAACACTTTATAGCCTATTGATATACAATGAAATGCAACAACCTCTAGGGTTGAACACAGCCACTACCTAATTGTAAATCTGATTGAAAATGTTCCATTGGAACTGCTTTGGGACAACAAATGGGTTTAGACTAAATGAATTTTTTTTGTGTGGAAAGTGTCTACTTTCCATAGAAAAAATAGGTGGTTTTGGCTGAAAAATTGAATACCTGAAAAACAAAATATTTCAATTTGGAAATGCAGCTGAGGTGGCTCATGGGAGTTTCTTTGGCTGCCTTATGTCCCCCCTTCTACTCTATGGGCTGGGCTGCATCTTCCACCTTGCACCATGACCAGGGTCTCTAAGGTGCATTATTTCCCCTCTCCAAAGGGGAGCCCATAGTGCTTCATGGGAGATGTAGTTTGACCAGCAACCCTGGTGTATAGAGAAGAACAGGAATTAAGGCATCTGAACTATAACTCCCACTAGGTCTTGCAATTGGACAAAATATTTAGGTTTTCCGTTGAATTTTTTGGTGTTTGAATTTCTGCCAAAATTCAAAATCTTCCATTGGAAACAAACCATATTTCTGGCCACCTCAATTTACTAATGTAGAATAATACTACACAAACCTTTAAGAAAAGACATGAAGAAAATGATATCCAATAGGAGCTGCAGGGGGATTTAGATAGGCAAAACTTACCCAAACTAGGACTTGATCAGTAGACTAATGCTAACTTCCCTGCTATTGGGAAAAGAATTTATAGGATGACCACAAGTGATCAGGACTTCAGTTTTTTTTCTCATTTGAGAGATGGCACTTCCTTCAACACACAGCCTCCATGCACCAATCTGGAATATTGTTTTGGTAATGACTTAGAGGGAAGAGTTCTGTTTCCATCTAGTGAATCACCAACACTGCTTTCTTTATAACCTGGGTTTTCCTTCGGCCCTGTCATGACTAGAATTTTGATCATGTTTTATCTCCAGTTAACTGATTTCCAGTTAACTAGCACTATTGTAGACAGTCTACAAACATTAGTTCCATGACACGCAGATTTGTTCTGGGTCGTTGGTTCATATGGTCCTAGCCAAGCACGAGGGTGATCCTCAACTAGGAACAAACCGTTGTGGAGTGTTACATTTGCATTTAGAATCAAATTAGTTAATTTAATGGTCAATCAATTAACACAATTAACTAATATAAGATCAAGGGGACTCCTACAAGAAGAAGGGGACATTCAATAACATTGAAAGGCAGAAAATTCAAAACCAATACGTAGAAATTCTTTTATGCACAATGAGCAATTAGACTCTGGAACTCATTGCCATCGGATGTTGCTGAAGCTTGCGCTTAGCAAGATTCAAAGTGATATTGGACATTTACATGGATAATAAGAATATCCAGAGTTATAAAAGTAAATGAATAAAACCCCATATGCTTCAGGTTTTAAACCAATCTCTAACTGTTAGGGGTTAAGTGGAGACTCTACTGGAGGACAGATTATTCCAAATCTGTCTATAGCATTTTATCTTGCACTTTCCTTTGAAGCATTTGATGCTGGCCACTGTTAGTGTCAGGATACTGAACTGATACTAGCTGGATCTCAGATCTGAGTCAGTAAGGGAATTCTTATGTTCCTATGAGTTAGACATTAACACAAAAATATAGGTTAGACAGGACCTTAGAAATTTCCCAAGTAATGAGTTGTTCTAACCCTGCTTCACTTGTGAAATCTGACTAGGTTGCATAGGAAAACTGTGGCAGAGCCAGGAACAGACCTCAGCTCCTTCTGCATTCTAGTGCTATATCTTAACTACAAATGTATCCTTTGTCTCCATCTTGTTTTCAGAGTATAGTCAGGGAAAGGTCATGTCTGCATTAGAATATTACCAGGTTAATTATTGAATGGGTTTTAAACTGAATGAAATGTTTGTACTCTGGTATAAATCAAGATCTAATCAGGGTTGTTAGTTAGATAAGTTTGCCGCCATTCATGGACCTATAGTTCCACTAGTTTTTGACTGATTCTTTTTCAGTGTTTCCTTTATTTCTATTTACTGTTTGTATTAAGATAACATATAGGAGCCCTGTCATGGATCAGAACCCTATTGTGTTAGGTGCTGTACAAACACAGAACAAAAAGAGAGTCCCTGCCCTAAAGATGTTACAGTCTAGATAATTGTGGAATCCAGCACTACTGAGAGAACAGCATTCATTCAGCTCCATCCTATCATTGATTTTTTTGTTGGTCCACTGGCAAGGACTGAGCACTAAAAGGACTGATTTGTTAGACTGCTAGAAATCTCTCTAATCTGAACTATTAATACCATGCTAAGACCTATAGAAGACACCTGGAATGCCAGCACCAGCACTTTCTTTGGAAGATCCTCAACATAAAGTGGGAGGATCACTGCACTAATGTCAGTTTCCTCACAGAGGCCAAACTCTTCAGTGTTGAAGCCTTGATTATCCAGCACCAGCTGAGGTGGAGTGGGCACCGTGTGCGCATGCCTGATGTACGCTTACCAAAACTGCTATATGCACAACTCACCAAAGGAGAAAAACAGGGAGGCCAAAAGAAAAGCTTTAAAGACACCCTCAAGATAAACATCAAGAGATGTGGCATAGATACCACACACTGGGAGAGAGCAGCCCAGGATAGGGATAATTGGCGAAGACTTGTCAGAGAAGGAATGTCCACTTTTGAGGAAAATCGCCTCAAATCGCCTTGCCCTGGTCACAGAAAAATGCCAGAAAAGAAAGGACAGACTACTGTCATGCAACAATCGTGGCCCAATCTGGTCTTCCAACACCACCTGCAATGTCTGGCAATGAGCCTGTGGCTCAAGGATCGAACTCCTCAGTCACCAAAGGACCCATGAAAAATAAAACCCATGAAAGAGATCATCCTCGACCTCAAGGGATTGCCGATGATGTGAAGAGCAGCTTTATCATATGTTGGGTATTCAGTGTCTACTTCTTGGGAACTCATATACTGGGCAGTTAAAATGGTAGTTCAGGTCGGTCCTTTTCTTTATCATCCCTCCCGGTCTGATTTGCCAGAATGTTTACACTTTGGTCTTGCTAAGAAGACTACAGCATGTCATAGTTCTAATGTTCACCCTCTGGGGATATTGTTGGGACTAGGAGACTGATTTGTAAATTCTCAGTTTTCTGCATTCCATTGGGCTTGTTTGCCGACAGAATTTAGCTGCATGAAAAAAGCCTGATGGGAATGATTTGGATTAGCAAGAAATAAAAATACAAAACTCAGTAAGAAATCGTTTTTTTTTTTTTTTGTTTGTTTTTTTCTGGCATAGTTACATCCTTTAATTGAGGAGGGGATGTACTCCATTCTTTAAGATTTGTCTGGATCTTCTGCAACTGGAAGATAATTTAGGTGGAATAAATTCTTTGTAGATGTGAGACATTGCCCCCAAGTATATGAGATGCCTGCACAATTTTTAGGGGCATTTCCCCAATCTCAGGTTTTTATTCACCGTAGCATATTCAGATAGCTAACCCTAACCTGTAATCCCTGGCAGTACTCCTGGGAAAATGGAGACATGGTCATGAAGGCCTCGTTCCTACGAACAGTTGCACATGCATTTAACTTCACTATGGTAGTAGTCCCATTGATCCAAGGGTTGCAGGGGTGGGACCTAAGGTATACCAGGATGTAGTTATTGTGATTGATGGCTGAATCCCCTCTATTTAAATCTGGAGGGGAACAGCAATGGTCCTGAATGGAAAAATTGTAGCCTGATTTTCTTCTGTGTTATTAGTAGCAGTAGTGTATCAAGGGTAAACCCAGGTAAATGGAGTTTACCCACTTCTCATTTGGTGAATGTGGCGTTTAGGTTAGGTTAATTTACTTGCTTCTTCTTTTACGACTACACTACTGAGTAGTAGGTATTATGGTAGAGCCTGGCAGCTCTAAACAAAATTAGGGTACCATTGTTCTAGTCACTGTGCAAGTAAGAAACAGTCCATGCCCCAAAGAGCTGTCAATCTAAATATATGAGCCAGACAATGGATGGGAGAATGGAGTAGTTATTATCTGGGTCTGGTTCTTTTAGAGCCAGGAGTCAGTATGACCCATTATGGAGATAAGGGTTAGCTACAAAGCTCAATCCAATCCGGATCCAGCTTGTAACCCCACCAAAGTTCTATGTTCTGCTCTGGGCTATAATTTGGGCCCATCTCTATCCACATTATACATAAAGGGAAAAGACTCCATCTGTGCCAAGTACAAGAAAATAACAGCATCAGCGCCAAGGTTAGAACATCATGAAGAAACTTAAATCTGCGGGTAGGGTTTCTGTGACACACAGTCACCCTTTGGTAATGCTGGGAGAGCAGGAACTTGTAGAAGACAGGGAAGAAGTGGCTGAAACAGATGAGCTGTATCGTGCACCTGGGAAATATCTGATTTGCTTCACACATTTTTCTGAATTAAAACTGTAAACTTGGGCAAAAATTTGTGAAACTGGTTAAAAAACAAAACAAAACCCCACAAGTAAGTAATTGGTAGGATTTCACCACTGTGCAGATCCAGCAGCTGGGCTTGTGCAGGAAACTTAAGGCCTGGGAAAGTCTGTGGAAAAATTCAGTGACTGCAAAAGACATTGGATTTGGATGATGGAGTTCAACCCCCAACTCATGGGCAGGCCATGGTACTACAGTACAGTTATTCCATGGTCACTGTTTTAACCTAGGGGTTGGCACAGCAGGGCCTGTGTGGGGAATCTGGGTCAAGAGCACATTCATTATCAATATTTTTGTTTATTTTGGCAGTGCTAGGGACCAACCAAGATCCAGACTTCACTGTACTAGGCACCATATAAACACAGAGTAGCAGATGGACACAGAATGGGGGAAGGGGTATAACACACAAGCAGAGTGAACAATATGATGGCAGCAAATGTCATGATAATACCACCATTTAAAAACAAATTTGGGGTAGTGTTTGGAGCCAGCATAAAGACCTCTTCCATGGCACATAGGCATCTGCTTTGCAGCTGCTATGCAGACCCTGCATGGGACTTTAAATGGTGTGGACAGTCTTGTGTAGGCTATCAGTGCTTAGGAAATTTTAGAAATCTTACATTGATTTAAATAAACAAGTCAATTTGTGAGGATTCTGGCACCTTTCTCCGAAGCATCAAGAACTGGCCACTTGTAGCCCATTGGTAATTTTGCCAGTCTGGAAATTCCTATCTGTCTTAAATCTGATTTCACATTTTTGTGACTTTTTTTGGTTTTGATGATTTGACCACCTGCCTATCAAAAACATTTTGTGCTACTGAAACTTGCCTTCGCTGGTGTTCGTTTTGAATAGCACCAGTATACAAGCACCACAGGAAAGGATTTGTGAATGTGAAGGACTTTAGAATAATGTCTGGGAAGTGGCTGGACAAAGCTTCAAATCTCTTCAGTATGTAAAATGAATGCTAGATAGTTCAGGTCATACTTCAAGCCATTCGAGGTTTCCTTCCTAGCACAAAAGATTGTGTGCTCTACATTGCTGCAAACTTTTAAAACAATACAGTAATTGTCCAAAAGCATATAACAACACACTTGTAACCTGCCATGTTTTGTAGTACTATTGAAGAACACTCTGGGTTTGTCCTGAAGTCACAGGTTTGTCCTGGGAATTTTTCTTGAGAAGGAATGCAAGATCAGACCCTATATTTTAAAAAAAAAAAGAAAAAGAATAAGGGTATTCCCTAGCAACTCTAATGGTGATTATGTGAAGTAGATGTTTCCCAAGCTATCCATTAGAGCAGTGGTTCTCAACCTTTTTTCATTTGCAGACCCCTACAAAATTTCAAATGCAGGTGCGGACCCCTTTGAAAATCTATTGTCTGTAGAGTTGAATTCTGTTCAGTCAGTTTTCAGTCTGTCTTTCGCGGACCCCTTAGACATAGTCCGTGGACTCCTGGGGGGTCTGCAGACCACAGGTTGGGAACCACTACGTTAGAGTAGCTTGAAGAATTCACATATGTGCTGCTGTGCAAAGAACATCTTGAAGGCGGCCTTACTGCTCTTCACACTCTGGTGCTTGTGGCCGGTTGTCAGTTGATTCACAGTTGTACAGGAAACCAGAGCTAAGGCAAATCTCCTTTTGAGCTAGACACTGGAAACAGCTGAGTTCAGATCAGATAGGTGGGAAAATGGACTTACTACATCTGAAAAGAGATTAACAACAGCTAAGAAAATGAATTGTGCTAGCAATTACATTCTACTTGCTTTATATTTTTGAAAGGGAGGCCCCATTCACCACTTCCCAAATACGTTGTTACTGACTTTAAGCTTCTGTTTTGTCTTTCTAATTTTCAGGATGATAAAGGGAGCAGGTCTCTGCTTTAAAATGAATATATGGCTGCTGTGTCTTCCACAATGCATCATTTAGAGTCAGTTATCTTTTTTGAGAGATTCCATTCTCTCCCCCAGAGCGTTTTACTAAAACTGAACAAGTAAAAGGGAAGTACGAACCAGATCTAAATCAAACACTGTATCAGATTCCCCCCTGCATAATATGGATACTAAAAAGAATGCACTGAAATCCATGTGGCTAGCAGAAGATGAGAGGAATTAGAATCTGTAACTTCTGCCCTAGTCTGAAGTTTTGGCAGAGTTCTCTAAACCTTCTTGCACTTAGCTCACCACTATCCATATTCTGTGTGATCCATGACCCCTGTGATTTTATGTGCTGGAATTTCCTTTTGGTGGTTGGGAATTCCAGACACACACTTTTTTTTTTTTTTTAAAGGTACATAGGAAGGACATATTGAGAAAAAATAATGTAACTTCTGAGATTCTGTGATAGTCTGAAGCCCTAAATCTTCTGTTCAAGATCTCAAGAGCATGCTAGTACTAACCACTATAGATGACAAATCCTGATGACTTTAATGTTTGTTTGACACTCATCCATGAGACTCAAGTGTTCATATTCATACACTGAACAAAAATGAAAGTGAATTTCAGAGAACTTCCATCAGACCATTCAGACTCCCCCAGAGGCTGGTTTTGGCCATCAGAAAATGGCATTCTTGGCAGAGCAGCAGTTCTGGGCTGGCAGGCTAGACAGGATTTCTTGCGTTAATCAGCTTCAGAACTCTGGTGAAGCATAGGTAATTCCTTGTTTTCTCTCACACACGTTTTCGGCTGTTAGGTTCAAAGGAGGTAAGGCTGGTGGATCTGGCAAGCATCTCAGGCTTGTATTATACTTGTATTGACATCTTCACGCTCCATCTTTCTGCTTTGCTGATGTCTGAAAGTGGTAATGTCAACTTTTATACAGGAGCTATAAGAAACATAAAGAGCTGATTTTGTGTGTGTGGGGAGGGTGGGGTGGGGGAGGTGTTTGGAAAGTTCCTGTATTCTATCCCCTTTCTCTTCTTGAACTGTTTAACTGTAGCCAATTGGTAGCTGGGCTCTCTCAAATTTGGGTTTATGAAATGTTATTTGCCCCTTTTCTATTTGTGACGTACTTCTGAAATTGTGGTCTATGGACTTCTTTGTTTCCCCATAAATAAAATATTTTGAGAACCAAGCAGTGAAGAGGCTGCGCTAGGAAGTTTAAAAAAAACAACAGAGAATAAAAAAATCCCAAACAAAACAACCGCAACCAACTGTGACCCATTCACATGTTCCAACAGCAAGTGGAAACAATACCAGTGAAAATGTGCAAGGAAAAGGAACCAGTTATAAAATTCCATCTTCAAGCTATGGATATTTACAAAAATCAACCATCTGTGTGGCGGCCTATGTAGAAGTGAATGGTGGTCCCAGTACTGCTCTGACTTTACACTAGCTGAGAGATCCTCTCTATCTGGCCACATACAACCTGTATCGTGCCCTTTTGTATCACGAGAGAGGTATAAAGGAGTCTGATCAGGGGAGAGAGTCTGAGCCATTGTTTGCAATACGGTGCTCAATATCTTGTGAGTATGCAGTGTGTGTAGTGACAGACTGATGGGTGATATGTGTGGTAGAGCCTCCTCAGAGGTGCTGAAACTAGGGGTGTTGGGGTTGCTGTTACACCGCATGGCTTGAAGTGGTTTCCATCATATACAGGGTTTATAAATTGGTCCAATGGCTCTCAGCATCCCCATTATACAAATTGTTCCAGCACCCCTGCCTCTGGGACCTCTGCAGTGCCTTTATCAGCTACAGTGCTGCCTGTTCATTTGAGCCCACTTGTTGGGGGACCAATTTGGAACAGTTTTCTGACTTCCTTGTCTGTCTGTGGCTTGCCTGGTGTCACCATCCTTCTGAGGCCCCACCTACCAGCAAACTGACCATGAGCTGTGAAATACCTAACTTTATCCTCATGCCATGGCCCTCTCTGACTGTGAACTGACTGGCATGCTCCTCCTCCCCTCATGGCTCTGTCTATGGGTTGCCTGGTATCGCCTTCCTGCTTGCCTGGAATTACATAATTTTTTCTTTTTGGAACAGAATTGATAATTTAACAGCAAAATGCAATTTCTCTTTTAAGAGCATCACTGTGCAGGAATAGTGCTTTCTTGCAGTGAATACTTTCCGACAAGTCCTTTTAATTCTTTCTGATGTCCCTAACTCTTCACTGAAGTCATTATTTGCAAAAACATTATTTTTTTTTTATGTCAATGATAATTTGAGGGATATGAAGGGACATGGAGCAAATGTAAGAATGAATGTCAAATTCAGGGACCTTTTTAAAGCAAGATGGTCTTTTAAACACAAACCATCACAGAACATAAAAACTGCATGATGTGAGTTCTGCTTGTATCCAGGAGTGGAAAAACAAGCAGATTTCTTTAATTGCAAAACGCATCTCCTAGCTCTCCCATGAGCTTAAAAAAACATTGAGTAATGTTGGCGATCTGCAAGAAGTGATTTATGTAACATGCACCTAAACCACAAGTCACATGGGCTCTTTCTGTTTGCTACTTTTGATTGCTTGCAGAGGAGGTTATAGTTTTAGTTTCCTCAGCCAAGCAATGTTCTTTAGCAATGCCAGTCTAAGTGCCCTTCGTCCAACATGTCCTTAAGAAAGCTCATTCAGCAAAACCGCAATGCCAATTTTGTGGGCTACTGCGTTAGTCCAAGTTACACACCTTACTTGGATCCAATGTGCAGTCCCCAGATGGATAATAGAAGAATTCAGAGTCTGGCAAACACAGTGGGGACGTTACCAAGGGGACGCAAACAGGTATGTTTTCAGGTTTTGACATTGTGGAAGGTCCAGTTTTTGCGGGACAGATAATTGTTTCTCTGTGTTTTTTATTTTTATTTTTTTTATTTCTAAGTGTAAGCTACAAGGTTATCAACATGTGATTTTTTTTTTTTTTTTTTTTTTTTTTTTTTAATGGTTTGTTGTAGAATGTAGCAGGCCACATTCAACCTTGGTTTAACTTTAATACAGTCAGTAGAATTACACCAAGGGGAATTTGTTTTCTTGGATTGTGATTAAAACCTTTAAAACGAAACACTAATATGGTAAGTTTCTAGGGCAACTCGGAACATAAAGTTCTTTTGCAGCTAAGTCCCTAGCTGTGCTGCATTAGGGTTTGTTCTGTTTACAGCTGTGTTGAGAAGACTCTTTTGATTTCTGGGTGTTTCTGATCGTTTAATTTACTTTGCTCCGGTATTTGGGCTTTTGGTTCCCTCATGAACTGCCTTCCACATCTATGATTGAAAGCACCTCTCATTAGTTGTGTCACTCTGGTTTGAAGTATTTTGCTAGAAGTGATTCTGATTTGAATTGTTTCTCAATACAATATTCTTTGTTTTTCTTTCTTTTTCTTTCAGAGCATGACAGATTTCTGTTTGTAATTGACTTTTAAGAAAGCCCGTTTCTATTCTTGCTAATGCTGTGAATTGGCAAATAAGCACTTATAGGATATATCTAACAATCTAATGTAAAGCAGTCTAAATTGAAAGTACGTAAAACACATTAACACAAATTATCAAAGAATATGTGCATACTGATTGTGCACTTAAGCATTCACTTTGTATAACAATATAACTGCGCTTAATCCTTCTCTTTGTACAATCCTGGAGAAAGAAGATAAAGCAGAACCAGAACTAGACAGATTAATATATTTCTGTGGAATGCTGTTGATGATTGTGATGGCACAGTTTTCTATGGCAATTATGCCTGATTTAGAGATAACATCTACAGTAACGGTTGTGACGTGACCATGTTTGTTAAAAATAAATTGCAACACATGTATTTGCTATGAGAACCACCCTATGCAAAGAATTACATATCTGGTGGATACTTTAGAGAAGTAGATCAGTTTAAAGTTATGTGCATATTTAACTCTCACAAACAACCTACATCTAACACTCCTTCCCAAAAACAAATACATGTTTCTGAAATAAGATTTGTACAGAGATGGTTGTTTTATGATGAGGCACAGTTTTATCCCTCTGAAGTCTGTCATATGTTTTATTATGTTAACTTGCAGTCCATAGACATTTTTGTGATACAGGCCAGTAGTTCCTCATTTGTAATCTACATTTTGGCAAGAATCTTTGCTTAAAATTAATGTTAGCCCTTTTCAGAATCCTTCCTGACTTCTTAAATACTTTTCTATTTGCCTGAAATATCAAGTTATGGTTTTCTGGCCTCGTGAATGTGTGTATGCTGTTGGACTCCACCGTGCATGGAGATAAGAGTATTCCTCTAACGAGTGGTGTCACACAGACACTCCTATACCTGCTCACACATGGGGATTTAGTTACCCCAATAACTCCCGGTGAAACTTAGATCTGCTTTTAGAAATGCTGGAATTAGCATTAGCAAATCAGCATTTCCTTTCCTATCACACCACTCCTGGAAGTACTGCTGTGTGGGTGCAATACTCCTATTGTGGGGTTTTCAAAAGTGCTCCGCATTGGCCTAATTCTACTCCAATTGAAGATGATGGAAAATCGACTTCAATGGGAGCAGAGTTAGGCCAAAACTGAGGGCTTCTGAATCCCAGCCCAGGTGGTCTGTTCTTTTGATGTATCTCTATTTCTCATTGGTGTCAGCGGAGAAGGTAATAGGCCCATTTGGCTACTCATGGATGAATGCTGGCAGAGATAAGAGTGGCTTTGTGGTAAAGGCACAAGAGTGGGAGTCAAAAAGATTTGAGTCCTGCTGCTGGTTCAGCTGGTTCTTGTGTGATCTTGGTCAATTAATTATCTTTGCCTCAGTTTCCCCATTTGTAAAACAGGGATCATTCTACTTGAGTTTCTCATGGGGTGAGATATGGTGGGTGAGGTAATATCTTTTACTGGACCAACTTGTGTTGGTGAAAGAGACACACTTTTGAGCTTACACAGAGCTCTTCTTCTTTTCACAGGGTGTTAAGTATTAATGTTTGTAAAATGCTTTCAAGTCCTCTGCTGGAAGGTGCCAGAGAGGTGTAAAAAGTATTCGTGCTATTAAAATACACTGTTGGCACGCTAAAAATATTAACTCTGATTAGAACTACCTACCCCGGGAGAAGCCCTACCCATTTTGCTGGACAGGATGGAAAATATTTTTAGCACCTGCCCCCCTGCCACCCTTGGAGGAAAAGGAAAATAAGAACTGAGTGGCGCAGCAGTTCAACATGCCCTGGAAGATGACTGCCTTGCTCTCCTGCCCCTAGAACCAGCCCTGCCCATGCCCTTTACTGGCCTTGGAGCTCCACATATTTCAGACTGCATTTGGAAGGGTTCCCGAATGTTTTGAAAAACACACTGCATGATTCATGTACATTATATGCCTCCCAACATCACTCCAAATAATGC
This sequence comes from Terrapene triunguis, assembly GCF_002925995.2. Classification (NCBI taxonomy): domain Eukaryota; kingdom Metazoa; phylum Chordata; order Testudines; family Emydidae; genus Terrapene; species Terrapene triunguis. Next base: position 28,889,241 of record NW_020664413.1, on the reverse strand, counting down.
ATTTGTGATAGCATATCTGGGGCCTGTGGATTCTGGCCATGTGTAGGCTAGGCTGTGCCTGATTGCAGAGAGCGGGTGTTCAGACCTGCACAGCTCAGACTTTGATCAGGTTGTACATTTTCCATAGTGCACAGCAGTATAATTTCCACAATATCAGTCAGGGCTTTGGAGCTGTGCTCCGACTCTGCTCCAGCTCCAGGCAAAAACCTGCAGCTCCACTGCTCTGGAGCTGCTCCGCACTCCAGCTCGAGTCTCCGTTCCAAAGCCCTATCAGTGAACATTAAGAGTGATTCCTCCTATCTGAAAGTTCCACAAAATACTGTCACATGGCATTCCTACATTGTGCAAAATAGGTTCTAGAATCATAGGAAACACTTCAGCTACTCGACCAGCGCAGAGTTTCCCCCTACAGAGTACAGTCTATTGTCCTTTCCAGTTTAAAATGTCCCAAGCAATTAAACTCCCAGCACTTCAATTGGGGGGTGGAGTGATGGGGGGTGGAATCCACAGTTGAACCAGTCTCACTCTCAAAAAGATTTTCTTATTATTCAGCTTAAATTTTCCCTCTTCATAGTCTCAGCCCATTACTTTTAATTACAACTGCTTTCAATACCCTAAACAATCCCTTCCATTATGTTTACAGCCTTCAAACTCTTCAGCAGGTATACTAGTCATTGCTTAACCAAGTTACATACCCCTCCAGGACTTTGGTATTAAGGGCACCTGTTCCCGAGCTTTTGAAAGCTGATCACAAAGGTCCTAGGTGGCCATTCCCAGTACAAAAGTGTGCTGTGAGTTACCTTTTACTTCTATTGGCTAGTGGTAACACAATATATCAATGGGTTTCATCTTTATCCTATTAGCAGCAGGATCATGCCTAACATTTGGCTATACAGATATTGGAGAGTTTTTTAAATAAGGCTTGATTCATTGCAGATTTCCAGTGGAGGACTATTGCAGATTTTACAGTGGCATAACACTGGAGTCACATAAGGGTATATCATATCCAAAATGTTTTCACATGTTAGATTCAGAAACTGCGTATTTCCACTTTGTATCAAAGAGTCTGGAAAGATCATATTAAGTGACTTTCACACCCATTTGGAAATGTTGCTCCTACTGGTGACTTTCTGTATCATAACAATACTGAAACAATGTATGATGAATGACCTGTAAAAGCACTGAGTGTTACACATGAAATGGTAAGTCAGCCCTAGAAAGCAGACAGGTTTATATACTGACAGTTATTAATTAGAAGTAGCCAGCCAGCTTTAAAAAGATGGATTTGAAGAGGAATGGAAATTGGTTTGCAATCTTATATTTAGCTTCTAAAACTGAGGTTCTACAGTTGTCATTTTCATCAGGTTGATCAGATTTACTGTTTTAATTAAAACTTTTATTTCAAATTAAATCCAGTTTGTTTATAGTTTACCTTCTGTCATTCAGCTCCATCGCTATGGACCTAGAGACGGCTTAACAAAATGAAATCTCTTCTCTCTTCTTTCTGACCCGCTCCCACTTGCCACTGTGTGTTTATTACTGAGGGATGTAGCGTCAGAAGTGCCTTTGTTATTGACTGGTACAGCACTACGTAATCTACCAAACTTCCCAGAGACATGTCTCTTCCCTCATCATTCCATTTGGAAATGACACAGAGACTGGGAATGGTATGGAAGATCAGAGGGATTTTGTTTACAACAGATCTATGGAGAATACTGAACCTTGCTGTTGAATTCATGCATGACTAACAGACCACCCAAGTGCCAACCATTGGATGGTGGTACCAAGACCTTGAACGGGATCTCTCTATTCTGGTCTTCCCTTACCCAATATAGTTTTAGGACTAGATTAATCTCAGGCTTATATTGTTTTTTAGGCATTACCTAAGGTACAGCACCCACAAGATAAAAACTGCCGGGGAGAGGTTGCAAAGTGGCTACAAACTCTCTCCTCTACTGAGGGACCTGCGTGCAGCCAATGCAATCCCAAAAGTGGCCAGGAATGGCAGGAGAGAGTATATGTGAGATGCCCTGATTCAGCACATCACCTAATCACTCTGCACCTGCTCCTACACCAGGGGGAACACCAAGGGAGGTTAGGCAGCAGTAACAACTTCTGTCCTCCCATAGGATACAGGGTGTAGTTTTCTATTAACTTGTTGATTTTATTCATTGTATACGTAAAGTTAAATGTATGGACATATTGACAATGGCAAACTTTATTTCTGTTTCCAGCTTGCTTTAACCAGATCAAGTTCCTTAGGTGACTCTTCTGGGCCACAAAGGTAAAGAGATTTGCTTTTTACTATAATACTTGCTCTGATTTATATTGTGTTATAGATGTATGGATAGTAAAAATATAAAACAGAAAATGAAATAAAAGCCATTCCCTGAAGAGCTTACAATCTAACAGCAAAGAGTAGGTACAGCACAGATACCAGACAGAGAATGGTGGTTCATTCGCACACAGTAGCTAGCAAGCAGTGTAGAGCAGGTGGGTTTAAAAAGTAATTTGAATATTGAGAGGAAGGGCTCCTAAGATTTATGACTGTCTGTAAATGTGCATGCCATGAATCCAGACTGTTGATAGGGCTGATATGTCACAGTTGGATAAATAGCGGCATTTTGCATTTCTTAGTAATAAATAAACCCCACAAATAGGGTGCTGTGTTCTTTATATGCAGATTTATGTATTTTTCTTACAGACGGCTTCTTGCTATTGTCAAAGAAGATAATGAAACATTTGGATTTGAAATTGAGGTGAGTCTTCAGCACTGTGAATATAGATTATCTAATTCACTGACTATGATAGCTCTGTGTTCATGACGAATTGAAGTGGTGGACCCGGAATGTGATGGATTTCAAAGGGTTTACAAATAGAGAAGGACACAGACCAAATCTTCTGATCACAGCCATTACACCTGAACTTCAGAGAGATTCGGATCTGAATCCAGATCCCAGATTTGTAGGTGGCCTTATCTTTATTATGGGCCAAAACAAAACGCTAGATCCAGATACCCTCAACTTCCATGGTTCTTCCTATTCCATGACATGGTTGTTTTAATCCTCCTTCTGAATCCACAATATGCTTCTTGTTGCCAAAAGCGGGGGGTGTCGTCAGCTGATTAGAATAGAGGGTTAGAAAGCAAGAGGACTCCTGATATCAATTCCCACCCCCGTCGCTAACTTCTTGAGTAACTTTAGACAAGTCATATAACTTATGTTGGCCTAAGTTTACCCATCTGAAAAATGGGTAACGATGGTTCTTACCTGCCTCATAGAGATGTTGTGAGAATTAATAGTTTTAGAGTGCTTTAGATTAACGCTGCTATATAAGTATTCTAGACACTTATGTTACCCAACTCAGGGATCACTTCTTTATAGCCTCAATGTGTGTATCTAACTTGTATGGGATTTCCTCATGGACATTGAGGGGAAACAGCAAAAAGTCCTTTATACAGAGTCCAATCCTCTGGAAGGGATAAAGAACAAGTATAGAATATAAATATTTGATCCATTATGGGAAAATAACACACACATGCTCTCTTCTGAAAACACTACTGTCTTTTTAAAATCTCTTTTTAAACTTTAAGTAGATATATTTTTGGAAGTAAGTGTATAGAGGAACTACATTAAGAATTTTTAAAATAATAATGAGCATA
>NW_020664413.1:28741124-28885180 GCF_002925995.2 Terrapene triunguis | reverse complement strand
AGAATTGATTTAGGCTCTTAGGAAGCCTAAATCCTATTGACTTTCAATAAGACGTAGGCTCCTAAAAGCCTAAATCACTTCTGCACACGAGACTTAGGCTCCTAAGCAGTGGCGGTGGAAGCTCCCTACAAGTGTGTGTGGAGGGACCACTGGCACCCGAACCGTGGCCCTCCCCCATGCTGCCTCTTCCCCCGAGGCCCCCCCCCCCCCCTGCCCCCCCCCCCCCCCCCCCCCCCTTTGGCTCGCCTTTACAGCCAGTAAAAAGTGATGGGGCCATGACTCCTGCCCCCACTGTCCCAGCACCCCTGCTCCTATGTCAGCGAGGGTATGTCTGAACTTGAGCTGGAGGTGTAACTTCCAGCTCAGGTAGACACACCCTTGCTAGAACTAGCTCTGATTAAACTACCATGCTAAAAATAAAAGTGTAGCTGTGGTGGCATGAGCCGCAGGATAGACTAGCCGCCCTGAGTACATACCCAGGGTGTCAGATGGGATTGTACTCAGGGTGGCTTGTCCATCCTGCCACCACAGCTACGCTTTTAGTGCGATAGCTTGATTAGAGCTAGCATGGGGTTTTCTGCCTGAACTGGAAATTACATCTCCAGCTACAGTGTGGACATATTCTTAGGCTTTGCAACGCTGACTGGAGCAACACCTAAGCATCTTTTTAAAAAAAATCTGGCCTGAAGTCTTTACATTGTGTAGATGTGATTATGTGGGATAGCTCAGCGGTTTGATCATTGGCCTGCTAAACCCAGGGTTGTGAGTTCAATCCTTGAGGGGGCCACTTAGGGATCTGGGGCAAAAATCTGTCTGGGGATTGGTCCTGCTTTGAGCAGAGGGTTGGACTAGATGACCTCCTGAGGTCCCTTCCAACCTTGATATTCTATTTCATTATTATAGTATGAGTTTAGGCACCCCCGAATAGGACTATATGAATCTCTATGCTACCATTTGCAGGTGGTTTATGAGAATTACAGTGAAAGTTTTGCATTTGAAAGTTTCTGCCCATTTGAACGATTCTACCAGTACTTCCCATTTATGGCCTCAGTCTGTTGTAATCAGATTATGGCAATCAGTACTGTTGTAATGGGACCATGCATGTGTCTAAAAAGTTACTAATGTACATACATGTGTGTGCAAGATTGAGGCCTAAATAGCTAGATAATATTTCTCAGGCTGGTATAAACTTTCAGTCTGGTAGGACAATGTTAAATGGCATGTACTGGTGTGATTCTGAAACCCCTGAGTTTCACTTGGAATATTGGATTTAGCGGAAAGCATTAAGTTGTGCCTAATGTTGAAATCACTGAGTTGCATAGTTTCTTTGTGAATAAGTAAATAAGCCCAGGTTTGCTAGAAACTCATGCCAGGTTTGCTCACCATTTGATCCATGTTGTGATTAGAAAAAATTGTGAACCTGCCGAGGATTTTAGGGTTGTAACGAAACTCAGAATTGTGTGGGTTTTGGCTGTCTTAGTTTCACACAGAACTCCTCTTCAGGTCTGAGAAAGGTACTCTGAGACTGAGTGCAGTGCTTAATTTGTGCCAGGGCTAGACTTGGCAGTTTATAGCCCCAGCACCTCTGGGCTTGCTGCATCAGTTATGAATGTAAAAAAATTGCTTAAGCTTTAGTACCTAATTGTGTGAGTCCTGGTACCTCTTTCATTACAAATTAAGCACTGTCTGAGTGTGACAGCTAAATGCAAAGTGGAACACATTGTTTAGCATAAGGAGTTAGCACATACAGTATTGTAAGTGACCAGTCAAGACAAAGTGGCCCGTTAACACCTCTGAGTCATAGGACAAAAAGAGGGGGTTGGTTAGGTTACAGATTGTTGTAATGAGCCACAAATCCAGTGCCTCTGTTCAGTTCATGATTGTTATTGTCTAGCAGGATTATGAATTTAAGCTCCCTTGTGAAAGTGTTGTGCAGGTTTCCTTTGAAAATGAGGACTGATAGGTCAGATATAGAGTGATCGCTTTGTGAAAAGTGTTCACGCACAAGTGATAGGGTGTTTTATCATTTTCCTGGGTGCATTCATTTGAGAGCGTATTGATTGTCTGGTTTAACGCACATTGTTATTGGTGCATTTAGTGCACTGGATGAGGCACACCACATGTTGTGATAGACATGTGTAGGACCCATGGGTCTTGAAAGGTGTGTTGTGGGGACTGTTGATCATCACAGCAGTGGAGATATTTGTTGTTCTGGCGGGGTCTGGTGCCGCTTTGAATTGGTGTGTCCTGGTCTGTGGGGAAATTGCTTCTGATGATGAGCTTGAAGAGGTTGGGGGGTTGTTTGAAGGCCAGAAGTAGAGGGTCAGGAAATATTTCTTTCAGGATGGGGTCCCCATTGTGTATAGGTTGTAATTGTTTGATACCCCGGTTGGGTTCCAGCGTAGGGTTGCAGGTGACAACTAGGGGTATTTGGTCAGAGAGGGTTTTATTTCTGTATTGAAGCAGGTTCTCTTGGGACATTTGGGTGGCCTGTTCCATGATGTGATCTACTTGTCTGGTGGAGTGTCCTTGTTTGGTGAAGACGGTTTTAAGTGTGTTAAGGTGTATATCCTGGGCTTTTTCCTCAGAGCATACTTTGTTGTATCTGAATGCCTGGCTGTAGATAAGATTTCTTGGTGTGTTTGAGGTGGTTACTGGATCTACGAAGGTAGGTGTGGTGATCTGTGGGTTTCTTGTATATGGTTGTCTGTAGGATTCCATTGTTAAAGCTTGTTGTGGTCCAGAAAGTTGATGTTAGTGTGGGAGTGTTCCAGAGAGAGTTTAGTGGATGGGTGGTTGTTGAATTTGTGGTGGAAATCTATGAGGGGAGTTTAAACAGTCTGTACAAAAGATGAAAATATCAGATATATCACTTTGTCCATCCAAAAATTCTTCTTAAAAGTGGCCCATGAAGAGGTTGGCCTATTGGGGACCATCTTAGTACCCATGGCTGTTCCCATGGTTTAAACAAAGTGTTTGCTGTTGAATGTAAAATTGTTATGGGTGAGGATGAAATGGATGAGTTTGCTGATGTCTTTGGGGTGGATAGTCCATTATCTTGTAAATATTTCGAGGCAGACGATGATGCTGACATTGTGAGGTATGTTGGTGTATAGGGAAGTGACATCCATGGTGGTGAGGATGGTGTTCTGAGGGAGGTTGTTAATGTTGCAGAGCTTGTGAAGGAAGACAGTTGTGCCCTTTGTGTGGTGAGTGGTTAGAGGATGGTTTCCTATGAGTCCCAATATTCCTTCAGTAAGAGTGCTGTGGCCAGAGAGGATGAGTCTGCTTGTGTTCCCTTGTTTTTGTATCTTGGGAAGCATGTAGGAGGTCCTTGGGATGAGTTTGTGGGGAATGAGTTTGTAGAGTTACTCTTGGAATTGTTTGGGGAAGGATTTGATGATGTCCTGTGGTGTGGTGTCGGATCTTCTTTGAGATCTTTATAGTAGGGGATGTTGGAGAGTTGTCAGTTGGCCTCATTAACGTCCGCCTGCACCCCTCCCCTGCGGCCGGGGCCATGAGACCCTGACCCACTCAGAGGAGTCTCAAGCCTCCCCTCCTCCCCCTTGGCCAGAGGAGCCTCGCACAGGCCAGAAGCTGGAGCGCCCTCCCCCCTCAGCTGGAGGAGTCATGGGCTAGCCGAAGCTCTGAGCCTTCCTCCCCCTCCACCTGCCTGGAGGTGCACCCAGCCTCCTCCACCTGCCCAGAGGAGCCCCAGCCTAGCCATAGGGAAATGTTTCTCATTTTCATTTGAAGAAGCTTTTCATATGCCCCATGCAGGTTCCGGGGTGGCTGAGGAGGTGGTATTTGCTACTCAACTTCCTGGGTTCATCAGTTTAGGGAGTCCAGGAAGATTATTGATGAACCCAGGAAGCTGAATAGCACATACCACCTCCTCAGCTGCCTCAGAACCTGCATGGAGCATAATAAAGCAACCCCCCCCCCCAACTCCCTCAACTGGGCATCCAGCAGCCATGGGAGAGCCTCCCCTGGCCTATTATATTTGCCACCCATGACAATGGTGTCCCCTTTGTCTACTGGTTTGATCACTCTCTGGTGGTTAGATTTCAGGGACTGTATGGCGGTGGAGAGATCATGGTAGATGTGATGTTTGTTTGTTAAGGATTTCACAGTCAATTTTTTTCCTGAAGCAGACATGGTAATTGTAAGCGGTGGTGTCATTATTGTTTCACTATTAATGTTTTGCACAGCTCCAGTCCTGAATTGTGGTAGGAAGAGGTGGTTAAATATTGATATTACCAGGCAACCAACAGGACTGGTTATTTCTTATGTCTTTGCAAGATAACCGAGATTTTGATTAGGTATTTACAGTTACATGACCTGTCTGGCTATTTTTCGAAGTACATGTGACACAGATGATGGATTTTGCTTGATTTTTTTTTTATAATTATTTAATAAATATTCATTTCAAAATAAAAAATAGAGGCAGCTATTTTTTTTCTTGGAGCAGGTGTGGACACAATGTTGTGCCTTGGGACTCGGAGCTTTTACCGCTTAAAAAATTACTTAGGACAAGAGTAGGTTCAATTTTCCTTGCTTCTCAGTTATCTCATAATAGCCTTTTGTCCCATCTAATATTACCTGATGGTTAAAATGACATTTGAAATATGGTACCATAGATGGGTCCAAAATTTTTAAAACCATGTTCCCAGGCTGTGTCAGACTCTACACTGTTATAACTGCATCCTACAAGATGGTAGCTTGTTGTGGTGTAAACAAGAGAATAATCTATGTCCAGGTTGTCTAGAACCAGAAAGTTGTTCTTGTCTACAGTTAATATATAAATAGACCTAAACTTTTCTTTTTACTGTTTAATAGCCATCTTGGTTTAAAACTATGTTGTGTAGGAATGGCACATATTGTAAATAAAATGAACAAGGATAATTTATTATTTGTTTTTCTGTTTCCACTCATTTCTCTCCTAAGAAGGACATAGACTATTCCTATTGTCCCAGGCTTCCTGACTTCTCATTTATGATAATAACAAAACTAATAAAACATTATGCAATACAAAAAATAAGAAAAAAATGAAAATAAGATGAACACTTACTGTGCACTGATGGGGCTGTAAGACAATATTTAACTTTTTACATTGATTTTGAGGTTTTAATATTGGTAACCCTGTCAATTTGATATTTATAGACACGTAGATTACAACACCAAAATGCTTGCTCCCTGCAAATATGCACTTATGTCTGCAAAATACAAGAAGAAAGTCCTGCCCATCTTTCTGGCCTGCAAACAGGTAACTATTCATGTTTTCCTATGGTTTGTGGCTCTGTTTGTTCCTTTTCCCATTTATTTCTGTATCATTTAGTTTTTATTTTAGAGACTGTGGAAAGAATGGTGTGTACCTGAGATGTTCATTTTATTTGTATTTAAATTTACCAGGTGATATTCTAGCCAATATCAATGGAGTGAGCACTGAAGGTTTTAGTCACAAGCAAATAGTGGACTTGATAAAATCTTCAGGGAATTATTTAAGGTAATTAAGTGTTTTTTCAAACATTTTAGTTTAATCCCTTGTCACACTATGAGCCTAAGAAGAAATGTTTACTTGTTTCCTGATGCTCCATTTGCTGTTTCTGATGCTAAGGCAAAAAGGATTAAATCAAATTCTGCTGATGAAATAAGATCCACAGTTCTGCCTGTAGGCAGGAACATGGTAGCAAGTTCAAAATCCTAGAGCTGCACTACATGACGGTTTAGGACAAGAAGTGCAGAGTTACCATAGCACATCAAATATGCAGAATGTAATTGCCCAAATTAGAATTGAGCCCTGCTCTTGCATAAGGTGACCATATTTCCCTATGGTGAATATGGGACACCTGGTAAAATTACTTGTATTCAAGCGAGTTCAGTGGCAGTCAATCAGAATGATGCAGTACAAACATTCAAATTAACATCAAGTTGACTGAGCCCCTGTTAAAAAGAAATACTGAGCAGTTGGATTCTTCTTATCTTTAAGACTTTAGGGTTCACACAGGGAGGGGTGACACACACACCCCTACCCTCCCCCACACACATGGGGAGAGGTGACGCACGCACACTCCCATACACCTCTCTCATATGGGGGGAGGGAGTGACCGACTGACCTGAGCCCCCGAGACAGACTCGCCTCTCCTGGTATCTGGCGCCACATCTTCCTGAGGCAACACGGGGGGGTTGTGGGCAATCAGGGTCACATGCCCCTTCCCCCCCTAGATTTCTGCCAGGGTTCATACCAGAATGTGGCCAGCAGCAGCCTTTTGGCACTGTGAGGGATGGAAGGGATGGGAGCTGCTTCCTTCCCTCTTCTTCCCCCCCACCCCCCAACTTCTCCTCCCCTGCTGCTGGGACAGCCTGGCCTGTGTCTTTGCAGAGCTCATCTCTTCTTCTCTCCTCCACCCCCAGTGGCTGGAAATAGCTTGTCCCTTCCTGCCCACACAGTGTCAGAAGGCAGCTAACACCTCCAGGCTGCTGCTGGCCACCGACATAACCCAGCTGCCTCCTGTCCCCCGGCTATAGTGTGGGCAGGAAGGGGTTAAGCCTTAAGGATGCATTGTGCACCAGAGCCCAGGGAACCTGACTGAAGGGGCTTCAGCAGTCAGCCTGGCCAGAGAGGTGGGTCAGCAGGGGAGGGTGCCTAGGGGCTAGAGCAGCCCCATGCCCCCTGCGGGCAGGACCCAGGGCAGGAGGGTCTTGGACTTTCCTGGGGTGCTGGCCCAACCAGAGTCAGTGGGGGAAGGAAGGAGCCTGCCAGCCAGGCTGTTGGTGAGCTGAGCGCTCTGACCAGGGGCTGGTTCTCCTCACAGCGCTAGAAGTGGGATGCGCCCTGCCAGGGGGGATATGGAGGAGCAGAGGGGTTGGGGGGAAGGGAGAAGGGGCAAAACAGGGAGAGAACAGTGAGAAGGGGAACATGTAAAGGGACAATGGGTGGGCAGCACAGGCGACACGTAACCAGGTGCTGCCTGGCACTTGCCCGCACTCACCGGCCGCCACAGCTCACAGCCAGCCCCGGCCAGAAACGGAACAGGGGGCAGGGCCATGCTGGCCGAGAGCCAGCATGCAGTGGGGGCTGTGCTGACCGAGCACCGGGGAGCAACCAGCCCCACGTGCTGCAGCTTCACACCCAACCAGCCTTGCCCACCCACCCCCATCGTCAGCCACAGGACCCCTCCACTCACCACTGGTGGGCGGGTGGCTGGCAAGCAGGGATCGGGCCAGCAGCAGGACCTGCCAGTACTGATGAGGGGAGGCAGAAAATATGGGACAATTTGCCCGTTTTTAAGCAAAACTCGGGACACCTGCAGGAGGGCTTAAATACGGGACACCTGCAGGAGGGCTTAAATCTCTTTAAAAATGGGACGTCTGGTCACCCTTCTCTTGCAAGCACTATTGAGCATGAGGTAGGCAGGTTCTCGCAGTGGATCAGCACAAAGCTGGTTGTCACAGGCACTTATAGAATGATACATTGGAAGAATTCCCAGGCCATTACAAGACCCCCCTCAATCTCACACTCACACACTTGGATCTTTGTGGTAAGTAGTGTTAGTTCTCTGACTGCCTGTTGACGTAAAACTTGTAGAAAGACTAACTAGTCAAGACTGTTACACTTACCTCCTTGTCCCCATTGGCCCTAGGATCCCCTTTTTTATATTTACCGTTCTTTGGATGTTGGCCCACTACTCTCTCTTCACCCTCTCCTGCTTCTCCACACTCCTGTGTTTGGAATTTTACAAAGTGGCTTGATTCCTCTGTAACACAAGAAACACATCACTCCTTAAAATAGCTGATTTGAGAGAGATAATATATCCTAACTGCATCCCTCTCCCCAGCCCTCCATATTCCACTTGCTTTTTAGATTGTCCGCTCTTTTGGGTATTTACTGTGCCTACTGACTCCTCTGTGTGCTACTGCAGTATAAACATTAACTAATAGTAGTAATGTAATACCCATACATGCTTAAATGGTTTTTGTACATTTCAGCCATGAAAACAATTGTTCTTTACAGATTAGAGACTGTTAATGGAGCCAGGATTGTTAGGAGAATGGAACTTGAAACCAAGCTGCAGTTATTGAAGGTAATTTAATATGTGGTTTTTAAGTGCGGTATGTCTCATGTAAATATGTTATGTGTAAAAAGTGCCAGATTGACTTCTTGAAGACCGAAGTCATCTATTTTTCTTCAGACAAAGAAGGAACAGGCAATGGAAATGCAACATCTCACATTGCCCTGCCAATATGCAGCAACCCCTCCTGCCTCAAGTGCTGAGAGGCTAGTTCATTTCCTATGTCTTTGACCTTGCTAGTTCTATTGCCAACACACCTGGTATCCTCGCTGGCAGTCTTTGTGAAGAGGATGCTTCTCCACAAGGGGAACCCCAAAATACCCAGGCCCTCATTTGATCATCTGCTTAAGGTCATCTAGCTTGGGACATTGTTCATACATAGTATGTGTGAGGAGTAGAATTAAGGAATGTTTGCTGACTCAGGATAGCCCAAAGCTGCTGGATGATGTTTTCAAGACTGATTGAGAGGAAGGATTGTACTGTGGTTAGGGCACTAGCTTGCCACTTGGGGAATTGGGGTTCAATATTCTGCTTTGCCACAGACACCCTGTGTACCTTGGGCAAGTCTCTGTCTCAGTTGCCTACCTGAAAAATGGGGATAATAGCACTTCCCTACATCACAGGCTTTTGTAAGACACTCAAATACTATGGTGATAAGGGCCATATAAGCACCTAAAATATCTAGATGATAGAATTACTTCTACTTCTGTAAACCTATAATAATCTCTGCCATGTGAGTGTCAGTAATGGGCAAGTGCTAGGTGTTATGACACAGACCTTGATTCATTTTTTATTAACAGAGTTGGTATGATTTTTAATTTGATTTGTATTTAGCAAATACCACCAGCAGTTTTGTACCATGACATGGAATTCATAAAGAGTTTAAAAAAAAAAAAAAAAAACAACCAGAAAAACAAAAAAAAAAAACATGCTGAACTTAAGCATGCGTGTGTGTGTGTGTGTGTGTGTGTGTGTGTGTGTGTGTTTACATCTGACTCCAACTGAGTGAGCCGTGGCAGATCTGAGCAGTGGCCCGTGCCAGCTGACTTGGACTTGTGGGCCTGTGGCTGTGGGGCTGTTTAACTGCAGTGTAGACATTCTGGTTCAGGCTGCAGCCCGGGCTTTAGAACCATGTGAGGTGGGAGGGTCCCAGAGCTCAGGCCACAGCTTGAGTCAGAACATCTAAACCGCAATTAAACAGCCCCACAGCCCATACCCCGAAAGCCTGAGTCAGCTGACATGGGCCAGCTGCAGGTTTTTAATTGCAGTGTAGACATACCCTATGCATACAAGTTAAGTCATCAAGTTGATCCAATTAACATACCTGTCTGGTGTAGTCAAACTATTCACTAGTGTCAGCATATCTGGAGTTGGTGTAGTTGAGAGCAGAATCTGACCTATCCTCTTTACTCTTTTTCTTTTCTTTTAAATAATGCTGGGCCTGATTCACCTCTCACTAGTGACATTAATGATTTCAGGGGAGACGCTCCAGATTTACATTAGTGTAACTCAGACCACAATGGTGCCCACTTACTCTCTTATTACAAGGAAAGTACTCGGCCTTTAAAGTGTCTGTAATTTAAACAGATTAATTTTAGTCAAGAATTTAAGTTTTTAAAGTGTCCCAGAAGTAGTAAGTAGAGAGCGCCTGTTTAAAACTATTAAAATACATCTAATCTCCCAATGAATTACAGGGTTTTCTTTGGGTTTCTCAGGGCAGGATGGTCTAGTGGATAGGGTACTGGACTGGAAGTCAGAAGACCTGGGCTCTGTTCCCTGTTCTGCCACTGGCCTGCTGTGTCTCCTTGGGCAAGTCTCTGTGTTTCTGTTTCTCCTTTATTGTCTTCGTTTAGAATATAAAGGCAGCGACTGTCTCTCACTCTCCTTTGGGACCTCTGGGTGCTATGTAATGCAGCTACTCTAATAATAATATTTACCAGGTGCTCCTTTGCAACGCTGGCTCTGAGGCAAAGCTCCTTCATATACAGTGCTGCTTTTATGCAATCTACCATGTTCTGCCCTGTCCCTCAGTGTTAGGAGATTTAGGAAGGTAGAGGGAGGTGGGGGAACTACACATGCCCAGCACGTTGCTTACATCACATGGGGCCACCACCCGAGTTTGACCTCCAAATGACCCTGATGTTGGAATGGCAACCCCAACTTCGATTAAATCATCTAAGTATGCAAGCAGCCACCACCACCTAGTCCAGAAAGAACTAGAAATAAGCCAAGTCATGGAGCCAGACATTTCATTGCTGTGATTAATGAGACCACAGTAGTTGATTATTATGTCGGCAGTCACTAGTACCGCTACAGAGTCCATTACTGTTAGTTGTACAGGCTGGGATAAACTGCCTGACAATTGCGTGCGCTCTCTCTCTCTCTCTCGCTCTCTCGCTCTCTCTCTCTCGCTCGCTCTCTCTCTCATAAAAGCTTTGAAAAGCATCTGAGCCTAAGAAAAACATCATAAAGTTACTGTGCTTTGTGCTATATCCATGTACATTTTGATTTGACAAACAGCAGGTGGAACAGAGCTACTTACTTTACAGTGATGGATTTAAAATATCCCCAATCTGTTTCTTAGCAGCCGAACTCTAGCCTTGCTAGGTGGATTTGTTAAATATGAAATTCATCTCTCTCCTTTCCCCTTCCATATTCAGAATCTAACCCCATCGCCCTCTTTCTGCCCTCATTCAGAATTTAATTAAAGCAGTTATCTGCTTCCAAAATGGCTAGTCCTCTTGCTGCCGTGCAGACCACATTGTAATGCTCCATGATGGTGCTAATAGGGCCGGTCATTTTGAACATCCTGTGACCTCACAGCATAGACCACAGCATCTCTAAGCTTAAGTCACTGATAAAGCAAAACTGCTGCATCTCTAACTATATGCCCTGTTTTCAAGAAGGGGGTTAATATATCAACTATAGTTTCCCAGAAGTGCAAAACCACTACCTCACAAAATAGTTGTCATATATCAAAGTATTGAGAGGGTGTGGGCCTGGGCCCACTGGTTTCATATTAGTGTGGTTACAATGGTAAGAAACCAATTTTTTGTTTATAAAAGATCAGTCCCCAAAAAGGCTTCTATAACTGAGACTCTATTAAAGTATGTGATAAGTAACCACAAGTACAAAGAGTCATTATAAACAGAATTAGAGAGCTAAAGTGGGTGAGGGAATATCTTTTATTACCTCACCCATCTTGTGTCTCTAATATCCTGGGACCAAAACGGCTACAACTACACTGCAAACAGAATAAGCACATTTAGAGTTTAAGAATTGTTTTGTTTTTTGACATAACCTGCCAGATTGATACAAATAACCTTTTCACAGAACTAGGGACTGAACATGTAAGCACATTGTTAGAGAGATGTGTTCTAAACTTTTGGGCCAGCAAACTGAAGAGAAGTCTAGCTAGCATCTTGGCAGCAACAGATGGATGCACATCATTTATTTGAGTGTCCAAGTGCTTGCTCCCAAATTTCAATTAGGTGCCAGAAACCATAATTAGGGGATAGCTGGGACTCTGATGTGGTGATGATGACAATAAGGAAAATCTTGGATATTCTGAATAATCAATAAAAGGTGTCATGCTGCCCTCATGAGAATTCACCCAGATTTGGCCAAATTATAGGCCTCTGAAAATCACCATTTGCAAAAGTTCAGTAGTGCTTGTTAGAAGCTTGCTGCTAACATTTCCAAACAATTTTTTTCTCACGGTTTTTCACTGCAGCAAGAAAGAAATTTTTCAGTTTGTTTTGTGTCGACCTGAAACTAATTTTATTTGGGTTTTTTTTGGTTCAGCCACCAAACCAAAAATCAGTTATCCACTTAGCTCTAGTCATTAAGAAGGGAGGCGGTAGTCTAATATGACTGCCCTTGAAACAACAGTCCACACAGATGTCTGCACACACGTGGTATTAGCAAAAATTTGCATTTGTATTCAACATCAAGCTTCTGCCTATGTAAATCAGGAAACAGTGTGTCTAGCTACCTATTTATAGGTACACTGAGTTCATTTACATCATTGCAGATGGCCCTATTGCATCCACCTTAAAGTAAAATGGTACAGGTTTTATTGTTTTAATTAAAATCTGTAACTGCATTTGAGATGTCTAGATAAGCATGCAGCAGGGAGGAAGCAAAAATGTTGAGCAACATCAGGATAGATCATCCTTTATAGGCATCAGACTGAAAGTGCTGTTGCTAACCATGACCTCAGGACATTGCTCATGGCAGAACAAGCTATAGAAGCACATGTGCCTTGTTTTCAAGAGCTCAGCACCCACGACTGAGGACAGATTTCCAGAAGAGATCAATTCCCACTCGGACAATTAACAGGACAGCATTTTCAAAAGTGTTAGGCTCCTGATGTGCTGAGCTTTTTTGAAAAATCTGGTCATTCAATTTGGTGGCTAAATGGTAGCTGAGCATTTTTCAATATCCAGTCCACAGTGCCCATGATGCTGGCATCACAGTGGGATGACTGGCAATTTTAATACAGCAACCAATGCTGGAAATTCTGAAGATCTTCTTATCCCAAATAACTAGATAATCTCTCTCCCAGCCTTTCTTTTGGCAAATGAGTTTCACTGTCCTTGCCGGTGATTATTATATAGTTATTGCACTACAGTTATGGCTTTTGCTTCAAAGATGCTGCTTCTATTATGGGATGTGCAGATAGTATTCAAATGCTGTTGGTACAGGTAGTTATAGTATCATGCCTCTGAACTTTTGCATTCTCTTCTTGTAGGAGGTGAGCCCGACTTCCAATAACTAGTGTTCTCATATCTATGGGTAATAAGAGAACCCAGATAATACTCCATAATAGCATGTGTTAGGTGCATCAGCAAAAGTCAAACAAAAATTAACAGAATAATTTGTTTCTGGGAGAAACGTACTAATTTTCAAGCAGGCTCTGTTAATACGACTGGTAAGAGAACATGCACTTTATTGAAAGTACCTGCTTCCTAGAACTAAGCTGCTGTTTTTCTGAATACACCATTTCTCTAAACAAGCTTGACATTGTGACAGTTCGTGCTAATCATCATTCACAATTTACCCTTCACAGCAAACTTTGCAGGAAAAATGGGTGGAGTTCCGATCGCTGCAATTACAGGAACAACGCTTGCTACATGGTAAGTTTTGATTTCCTGTTAGGAAACCACAGTACGTTTCATGACCGTCACAGCTTCTTCGGCAGAAATTCTGTGTGCTCAGTCGAAAGCAGGTGTTTGCTTGGGTCTGATTTTCATTTGGCTTCTTTTTCCCTGTTAATGAGGGCATTTTGTGGAAAAACTGTTTCAGGGAATGAATGGGGATGTCTGTCTCCTTGGCTGGTGCAGAACAAAAGGTCATTTGTATGAATTCTAGAAAACAGAAGTTGGCATTGGTTACACACTTTTTTTCCTCCCTTCCTTTACTGACTGACCCAGGGAATGACCTTCATTCTGTTTATCTAGGGGGAAGCGATAGGTACACAGCTAATACACCTTCCTCAGGCTGTAATTGGCCACTGCCTGAGGCAGGACACTGGACTTGATAGATCAATGTTCTAAGCTGGCATGATAAATCCATGGGGCTCTTCCCCATCTTCTTGGCTGAAAAAAGCTGATACCATGACAGTAAGGAAGAACAGAGAAATCTAGGGGAGACAAAATAAAACTGTTGACGTGCCTTGTGCAGCTCTCTTCAACTAGCCAAACATGTAGGCGTCAATTGCCAGTAACATCTCTCTCTAATGACACTTCGGGAAGTTCAGATTGCGAAGTTGTAGATTATCTTTGATACACAAACTTCCTGTGCTCTGGTCTTTACGTAATTTACATTGTATAATGTCGCTGCTTTTATATCTTTTATACCTTTTTTTTCTAGGGGAGGTGAATGACAACAACTTTGACACCCTGGAATTGGAGTCCAATTTATTTGGTAGTTGTGCTTCATCAAGGCCTGCCTTCCCAATTAAGCCCCGATTCTCCAGCGAAAGCAGCTGTAAAAGCCAGCTGAGCTCAATGACAGTGGACAGTGAGGATAGCTTCTACCAGACCTATGTTTTTGAGGATTCTGCTCATGAGACTCTGAGCCGACAGTCGAGCACAGATGATGATTGCTTCTTTTCGAGGGACAATGACACTGCAGTAGGGAAATATTCACTGCGGAGGAACAGAAGCATCAGTCTGGCTAGCAGTGGATCAATGTCACCCTCATGGGATGGAGGCAGTTTTTCAAATATTTTTGGAACACTCCCACGGAAAAATAGGAGAGGAAGTGTCCGAAAGCAGCTTTTAAAATTCATTCCAGGTCTTCACCGAGCCGTTGAAGAGGAAGAAAGTCGTGTCTGACATCTTTATCTTCTTCAGTAGCAAGGACTGTGTTAGTATCCATAGACAGAAACTGCAGCAGTAAAACCACATAGTGCCTGGGATTCATACTGACTCACCCAGCCACACGTTTTCCCCCGACATAACCGTATGACAGGACTGACATTATTTAAAGTGCTGGTTTTTTTCATTATTCTTGAATGCAACTCGCACACTGTGAACCCAGCTTTGTTAGTATAGAACAGATTTTCAGGGACTAACTTTGGTATGTGGAAAAGCTTTGCAGCACCTTCTCATCGACCCTC
The DNA here is from genome assembly GCF_002925995.2 of Terrapene triunguis. Taxonomy (NCBI): domain Eukaryota; kingdom Metazoa; phylum Chordata; order Testudines; family Emydidae; genus Terrapene; species Terrapene triunguis. Next base: position 28,870,483 of record NW_020664413.1, on the reverse strand, counting down.
GTGTTACCAATGTAGTCCACTCTGTGTGAGAGTTACAGCTATTTATTTCCTACGTTAGCGAGCCAAATATTATATTCTTCAAAGAACTTTATTAAAGGGCCTGCTGCTGCTGAAATCATTGGCAGAAGTCCCATCGTGAGCAGGATCAGGCCCCACATATACAAATATGCACACCACAGAAGAACAAAACTGTGAAAAGAAGTGCAGTAACTAGAAGTCTGAAGGATTTACTTGTATGTTTGTTAACCTTGTTGCCTGAGCTGTGGCTCAGACTAGGGTATATTTGAGTTTCTGTAGCAGAGACTAGGGACTTTTATTTAAATGCAATTGTCTTTCCAGTCAGTAAGTTAGAGAGCACATTTCTCCAGTCAGTCATGCCCATAGGACAGCATGCACACGCTGCAGGGCCCGTAGCAGTAACTCCTAGGATATCATTGGGATTTTTCTTGTCTCTTCATGCTAATATTTTAATACACATCATAACCTATGGCCCACACTTTATCAGACCTGTCTGGTCCTCATGGTTGAAATCACTGATATGTCATGGTAAGTCTTTACCATCACAGGGAATTTGAAATCTAGGGTCACTCACAAACTTACATGATTCCTCAGATAACAACCCAAAGCTTTTCTACTATGGCAGCTCATTCAGTACCATTGTCTGTTGTTTTTACACTAGACTGGCCACAATAGCTGAGTTACTGAGCTTTTAAAACACAGGGTGTGTGTTTCATTCATCTGGGTAGGGGGAACAAACTGGGGCCATTGAACGTAAATGAACTTGAGAGTCAAAACATTTCAGTTTTCTAAAAAGAACTGGTGGAGAAAAGCATAAAGGGTTATTGGCTTAAAAAATGGAGGGGGTATCTGAAATATGAGACAACTGCAGAGCCACACTCCTTGGACTATGATTGAGTATGTTTGGGGGAGGTATTCAACTGAGGTATGTTATTTGATCTGCAGCTGCACGGTAGTATAGAAAGAGAGAGGAAGTGGCTTTCTGGTGCTGCTGGTATCGGATTGACATTAGCTTCGGTAACATGAATTGACCTTGTACTTAGCAGCAGTGATGACAAAGATCATTGAAATGGTGAACGCCAAAGAAATATTGGACAGGTGTGTATAGAGCAAAATAACATCCATTGCAGTAGTTTGGTAACAAAGGTTTTGGAATAGATTTCAGTGGTTTGGAATGAAATGCCAGAAAAGGAGTCTTCCAGGGTGAACTGATTGAAAATAGAAAGAAAAGGAAAAATCGAATGGCAGCACAAGGTCTGGAAAACTAGTGACATAGTCTGACTGCTTTTGTGTTTTCTCCGCTTCAAGACCCTGTTGTGACAGCTCAGGTGGGCCCGTTATCCCTGCTTATAGTGACATGTCTCTAACTCCTGTCACTTGTTTCTGAAATTCTAATCAGGCTTATTGAAAACATATTTCCCTGTACTGTGCATATGTCAGGCTCAGTAACAAGTAATTTAAAGGTTATGCTTCTTCACTGTCACCAATTGAGATTGTTGCAGTCAAAGAAGCATATCAGAATTTCAGCAGTCTTGAGAAAATATTGATCAGCGAACGATGACCTAAATACAGTACATCAAATGAATTCTCCTTCTTCAAGGTCCCATAGAAATAAGTACATCCCTTCCTATGCCATTCTCATGGGATGTCCTGCAGTTACCAATAGGATTTTGTTTTGTTTCTGAATGGAATGCAAGATTTCAGTCTCACTTTCGAAAACTCCTTACAAATCAGTGTCAGGGAAGTGTGCCTTTTGGGATTCAAACCCCATAAACAAGCTTGCACTCTTAAGGACTTCATGGAATTCTATATACAGTATTTTGGTGTACTGCTGCAGAAACAAAAGGATCAGCAATTGTCTAGGTTTTTTTAGGATTAAAGATTTCTATAGTTTATGGAATGAAGATGGAAGGGATAGTTTACCCAAGATTATAGGAAATTATTTAATCAGTTTGGATATAGAATGGGAAGGAAAGGAGACACTTTATGTATATATCAGGTATTATATGTGCATAACACTTTTATAATAGATTAAGCACAAATTAAGTCCTCTAAACTGCAGCAAAACTTTTCAAAACATAGCATAGATGGAAGAAGTGTTAATATAATTATCTTTAAGAATATCTTTTGTTTTACATGACTCACTTGGTTTTAAAAAAGAGCATTAAGAGGTAGTTTATACTTCAGACATTTCTCTAACAAGATTTCAATTGTGTTTAAAACATCAAAGTCAAAGCAGCAACTTTCACCACCACAAACAAACAAAAAGTCAAAGAAATATCTTCCATTGTACCCAATATTCCTTTAGTTGATAAATTTGTTTCAAAGGCACATCTTCCAAGGTGATTTAGCCACCCAACGCCTGTTAAACCAACAAGAGCTGTGAACCAACATTTCAAATAGTTTTTATATTTTTTTCTAAGAGGATTAAAAAAATTGTAGTACAGCAATTCTCCATGTGAAGTTGAGGGAAGGGAAACATCATATGAACATGGGGGAAGCTTTATTGCTCTGTTTATTATGGGAAGCACATTCTTTTGTTTATTCAGTTTAACATATATGTTTATTATTATGCTAAAAATTGAACATGTGCTTTAACCCCCTAAATTCCCATGTCTCTGGTGGTTCAAAGTCCAACCCTTGATCCAGCTGAGCTCTGAATTTCCTGGCTGGCCCTTAACCTGAGCAAAACCAAACCCCTTGATTCAAATAACCCCACACCTGGATCCAATCTAATTTTTTGCATCTGGAGTCCATTTCTGAGTCAACACAGTAAATCACAGGCAAAAAGTTAAGATACATCGCATGTATTTTCAGACATTGCTTTCTTGTTTTGTTTTTGTTTTTCGCCCACAGTTATTTTTAGATGCAATGTCACTAGGATGCCTTGTGGGAAAAATTAGATGTTTAGATGTCCAAGTGAAAGTGACTGTGGGCACAGTGATGCTCTAGTGAAGGCTGGATTGAAAATCATGCCCATAATACCACTCTGAGAACATATAGGGCCTGACACTTCAACCTAGATCCCAAATTTTCAGGTGCAATTTTGCAAATGCAAATAATTGGGCCCACATCTTGCACATGCAAATAACTGCAGTTGGACATGGTAGCACCTAGACATCTAACAATCCAACATATAGGTGCAAATATGCAGGCAGAGTTATTTGTGCATGCAAAATTGCACCTGCCAAGTTAGAAGCCATCTCTGAAAATCAGGCCTTTTAAGTATAGGAAGTTCCTAATGCAGGTTTTCACTTAAAGTAAATATTTTCTTTCTTAGCATGTCTACCGTACATGTAGGATGGACTCCTGGCCCTACTGAAGTACATTGATTTCAACAGGGCCAGGATTTCACCCTGTTTAGGAACAGGAATTCCATAGCTGTGTTAAAATTTTACTCACAAGTAAAAAATGCCATTTTATATTAAAACTATAGAATATTCTTGCAGGAAAGGGGCCTCTGATTTGTGCTGAAGTACACACAAATTGGAAGATAATGAATATGCAACTGATACGTGCAAAGGTGGGCTTTGCATAAGATAATTTGTGGGTACATGGATCAGGGCCCCTTCGAACATATGACCCTGTGTAGCTAAATCCTTTCTCCCCTTTAAGGGATTTACCTACGTCCTTGGTGGTTATATATCAGAGCAATGAAATTGGCTGGAGTCAGTCTTTTAATTTGGGCTTGATCAGTTTAACAGAACATATGGATTTGAATTCTGTGCTGCACTTTAACAGCAGCGAGGAACTAGAGATAGGCCAGAACCACAAATTTCAGATCCAAATGTGGATTGCAAGTCCTTCAGAGTTCGAGAGGTGTTTCCACATGGAGCAACCCAACCTTCATCAGACCTCCTTCTCCCCAAGGTTTGAGGGTGTTTGGAGCCAGGGTTTTGGTCTGAGACCATCTCCACAAGCAACAGATGTTCTCAGACTTTCCTGTTGGACCTGAAGGTGAAAGTTTGTACCCTTGCACCGTCAATAATGTGAGTAGCTAAAGGCTGACTGTGTGCACTTGGTAAGAACCCCCTCATAAGCCAACATGACGAGATATTGGTTAAGTACCAAGTTATTAACCAACCAGCCAGGGAATTCAGCTGGTCAGGTGAGGATGGTTAAAAGAGAGACAGGAGGGAGAGGGGAAGGCAGGGCAAAGGAGTCCATTATTTCAGAGAGGTGAGATCTCTCTCTCCCTCCTGCACTTTGCTTTGGTATTAGGTAAAGACCTGAGGAAAAGTCTGATGCTGTGGAGAACAAATGTTTATAAAGCACTTGGTGTTGAACTTGCTACTGGTGTGCATGAGGACTATTTGCAGTAAGGATCCAGGATAAGGGAACCCTGCCCTATGACAATAAACATTTTATTTGTGTTGAGTCAAATGCAACCTCAAAGTCTAAACTGTAGCTCTTTGTATTGAAAGAACATAGACTAGATAGTAAACTCATGGAAATTGTTTAAAATAAATATATTTGTTTCTCTTTTTCCAGAATTCTTTTATAAATACTATTTTGAATGAAAATATCATTCTGACTGTATTTACAAAGACCAGAAAGTTTTGGACTAGCGGGGTGTGTGTGTGTGTGGGTGAGAAGGAGAGACTTGGTGTTTTGCTTAAGCATTATGTCAGCATGATAATTAAAAAAAAAAAAAGTCTATTTAAAATATTCTATAGACATAAACATCAAAGTCCAGATCCTCAGCTGCTGTAAACTGGCATATCTCCATGGTCCATAGTATTTATGTGCATTTGAATGTGAACTAAGCAAGGTTAATTGTACATGTCTTTTAGATGCAACAGAGGAGATGTTATTGTGCAGGCTTAACTATTGTCTACCTTTTATGTAGTCAACCTAAGCCTTATGGAGGAAATCCAATATGCTGAAGAAAGAAAATTCTGTTACAAATGTCCAAGCATATAGTGAGCAAACTTTGGTTATTATTTTCACCACAATCTGACACTTACACCAAGCTCTTCAGGGCCACAAGATGTGCAGCTGATCAAAAACAGGATGTGGGTGATAGATTCATGTGAGGCTGCCTACGTGTGTTTGCTGAAGATCAAAGATGGCTTGACAATTGTAAGAAAAAAGCGTCTATATGTAACCTAAATATCATCTAAAACAAAGAAAATAAGGATGTTTTCTAGACTACGTTTCTCCATTTAGAAAGCAATTTAGACCATGTCTTGCACCTGCACACAGCGAAATGACTCTTTGCACTGAATAGCAGGGGGTAGGTGCATGAAGACCATGACCTGGGAACATGGCCGGGGTACACAAACTCATGAACAAAGAAAGGAGCAGCCTATGATCACTACTGCCCTTGTACTCTGCAGTACTTGCCACGCAGCAACTGGCTGTTGCTCAGTTCCTCAGGATTCAGCCCCATACACATATAAGTGCAGCCTCTATACATGGGCTGTGAGCTCTTTATGAGGCTGTCCCTATTCATAGGCAACCCTGTATTGCTATTTATTGTTTATTCCCACACAAACATAAATGTACATGGCATCTGGAAGGAGTTTGTAGCCTATATTATGTAAGTGATGTGCCAGTAGAATACATTACTGAAATTATTATAAGCATAACACACGTCTATAATGGACTATTCCCCAGGACACAGGGAAAGGCAACCTCCTATTGAGCCCCTTGGGATTCCCCACCACTCTGAGTTAGATTGGGCATCGTTCTGTGGAGAGCGTGTACCATGTACTTTCCTCTCTCCTGCACAGGGCTGGGCACAGTGCCAGTCCTTGCACTCCAGGCTTGTACCTCCCATGGCACCAGTTTTCCCATGGGGCAGGACAGGGAGGGGTCAGGGCAGAGCTATGGCCTGCTCCCCTTTGCAGCAGCTAGCAGAGTTGTCCTTGTACAGTCTGGCCTCCCAGAAAACCTCAATGTCCTGTACGATCCCCACATCTCATCTATTAAAAATGTGGCTGTTAAAATTGCTCTCCTACCCCATTGATGTGGCCACATCACCCCACACTTTGAATCTCTCCTTGGGATCCCTCCCCGTCCCTCTTGACCCTCCACTTCAAGGGCTTGCATAGTTCTTACTCTCTACCTCGCTGGTCTTTCTCGACTCCCCCCACTCCTTTTGCTCCACTAGCGATGCTATCCTTAACACCCAAATCATCTGTTCCCCCTACAAGCCTCTCTGTGCTGACCCCTATGCATGGAATTCCCTTCCTGACCTAGCTCGCACAGACAATAAGCATCGAGCCCCTCAGTGTCATCACTTTTCAGAGTGCAACCATACTTTAAGCTGAGGTCACTCCCAAGATAGAAGTTAAAGATCCTGTGGTATGTGTTTTAAAAGAGGAGGGGACGACACAAGTAAATTTGCAAACATTCCTCCTCTTCCTAATGTGTCTGACTAATCTGTAAATAAATGATTGCTGAGCAAATAATGGTTGCTTTGTTGACCTACAAAGTAACTATATTTCCAGAGTAAGTTTAAGTGATCTGGCATACCTTGAATATGAAAGAATCTATATTAAATGGCATTCTGTTCTCTACTCTCGGTGTTGTCACATCAGTGTGGGCAAGGTCCAGTCCAGGGACTTTTTCAAGGTTAATTAATGTTCTGCAAGAAATGTTACAACTTCTATATGTGCAACTCTGTTACTTGGTAATGACAATGACTGATGACTTGCATTTATAGTATACACAGTAGTGACTTTCATTCACTAGGATCCTAAAGCATTTAACAAAATGATCGATATACCATACATCATATAGGAATCACATCAGCCACTACTGAAGTACAGTCACCTCTGGGTGGGATACAGACATTGTCAACAGTGCCTAGCAACCAATCAGATATCAGTGTAGGATAGGAAGTGAAACCTGCCTGATTTATTCTATTTAAACTAAGGAGAAAAAGGTAGAAAGTATAATAATCACCCAAAGTGGTATTAGCTTGGGGCACTAGAGCTAACTGGCAAAAAGTATCATGAGATCATTGTGGCGAAATCCTTGGTTTTAAGTTCTATTTGGGGAAGAAAAAAAAAAGCCTCCAGCAGCACTGTGCCCCCTAACACTATTCCTATGGACTCGGAGAACAGAACGCCACTGTACCCTTACTACTTGCAACATGTTGGAGGTTCCTTGGAGATCTCCTGCCCAAGTCCTAAGCAGGCATAACCCTCCTCAGTTATCTGAGATCTGGCATAATCACTGTCCAAGACTGTATGGCCGCACATTCACATGGTGTACAGTACCACAGCATACTAACTTAAGTTTAGGAAGCTGTAATTTGGGTAACTTAGTTCTGAGTTTATTTGTAATGCATTTTAGACAATTCCTGTTTAGCTTTTCAGTCTCATTTGCCCTAGTGTTTGAAAAGAGCAGCTTGTTAGAAAACATAGTGGAGAAATAGCACATTTTAATTTGCCAGAACAAATTATAGGGGTTGGCTATAGATTTGTAGAACACATAGCCCTGAGTGATTCTTTACTTGGCTTTTGGGGTAAGAATTAGGCCCATGCAGTTCAGAGGGTCAGCAGGAGGCTGTCATTTGTATGAAAGGCACACTGTGTCTCTTCAGAAAAGGAGAAGCTTTAACTGATTATAGGTTTTAATGGCTCGCTTGATTTCCTAAGCGTTAAGGGATTACTTTATACTCTGCTTATCCTCTATGGATAAAGAGGGCAACTTGAGTTTACTAAAGAAGGAAATAAGAGCTGTTGTTCTGAAAGAACGAAATTCCCTATAAAACAGAAAACTTGTTTAATTAATTTGCTCATTGCTACTATGCCTGACCCTATAAGAGGCCCTTAGCTAAGCCATCATTTACTTTACTTTGTAAACCTGGTGTAAAACTGAGACAGAATCATAGGCTATGGCCTCTGATTTCAGTTACTTGGTGGCAACTAGGCTGAAGAAGGCTGACTTACCAGAGGTGGCAAGAATAGACCGTTCTTAAAGCTTTTGGGCTTGACTGTAAAACAAAACATTAGGCTTTGCCTTTTTCTCAGACTAGAATAGGATCAGCACCTACATTTAAAGGACACAGAGGGCAAAGTTTATTTTTTAGGAACAGGACACCACAGCGTTTCCTTCTTGGTACAAAATCAAACATTTGTATGGTATCACAGTGGGCAGGCCTTTGCTGAAGTGCATTCTGTAGTGATAAGAGAAGCAGGATGTTAGCTTCTGCTAACATCCAAAACCCATTGAAGTCAATGGGAGTCTTTAAATTTTGTGTAATGGACATCAATCGATTTACAGGACAAAGTCTATAGTAAGAGCACCTTCTGATGCTCCCCAACCCCATTTGATCCATTATAAGATTGGTCCCCAGGTTTTTTTTTCCACTTAGCAATAGCCTCTTTCTCTCTAGCTAGCGTGGATGTTCCTCATGACCCTCATAGTCCCCTCAGATCCTGTTGGGCTCTTTCAATCTACTGTCTCCATTACTGAAGTTTGTCCAAAGCTCTCTAATGGACTCAGGCTTCTGATGGGGACATTTGAGGATGCAAACAGAAAATGATTCTGGCTCCATGTACATGATGTTCTAAAAAAAAATGTATTTCTCCTCCCACAATTAAGATCCAATCCTATGAGGTGCTGAAGGACTTGAGTATATTTCTTTCTAGATTTCTTGTTGCTACTCCATATCAGTTTTCCATTGATTGTGCTGCTGTCATTTTACAGTGAACATTTAAATGCGTGCCTCTCATGGATTGCTGTATCTTTTTACCTTAATGCTTTCACTTCTGTTTTTTTTATTTTTGGCTTTAACACCAGACACTTCCTTCCTCGTATTGATGTTTTACAAGTACCACACCCAGTCATCTACCACTTGGCAGGGGGCTGTCTTCAGCCAATGGTGTGTGTATCTATATACATATAAATTCACAAGCATTAGATATAGTAATACTCACATAGAGATTATTTTGGAATTCACCATAATCACCTCTCACAAATTAGTGGATTACAGTGCTTTAATATGCCTGCAACACTTACTCTAATTCTGCAGTTTCTAGGAATAAAACCAATTGTTTCTGAAACATAAAATGTTGCAACCACACAGGCCAGCAACCTGCTTGAATTGTATCTTCACCGTAATAGCCAGAAAAGAAGAGAAATTGTTTCCAGTGTAGTTGTGCGATTAATCATTCATACAAAATGTTCATTCACCATCAAGGAGACTGCAGAAAGCATTCTGATGTGCACTTTGGAAAGAATATGGTGTAAGTATAATTTGAAATGGCCCAAGAAACCACCCAAAAATGACACAGTAATGAATCACATGGAGCAGTGACCATTCTAACGTGCACATGTCCTTTCACTTCTGATAGGCACTTTAGTCTTTCTGCGGTCACACTGTGTGCATAGCAGGGAGCAGCCAGCGTGGTCCACCTAAGCCCACAAAATGGAGCTGAAGAAATCCCAAGGTGCACATGGCACATTAGCAAAATTCAGACCCATAGTTTACCATCAGTGAAGGGGCATGGTGAAATACCAATGTAGAATGGGCTTGGACACTTTTACCACCAAGTCTTCTAGCCCTGAGCAAAATGACCAGAACCCCAATCAAACAAGCTCTCAGATGCACAGAGATAACCAGCAGGTCTTTTGACCAAAAACAGCATGAGACCTATGCTATGGAAAGGAATATATCTATCCGGTAAGAAATGACTAGTTTTCCAGATTTGTAGAAAGTGTTTTTCCCACTAGTCAACAAGTGATAGAAAAGTTAAGGACATCCTTTCCCATGTTGGCATTCTAGAAGAAATAGTCACTGACGATGGGCCACTAATTTGCCAGCTCTGAATTCTAAGCATTTGGGATACACTAAAATTTCATGTATGTTACTTTCAGCCACCACCATCCGTCACAGGATGGACTACATGGATTGCTAAGCATTGTCAGTAACCGAATGCTCCCATTCCAGCTCTGCTTGTTAGAAGGCACCCACCACGTGTGTCACCACAGTATGCCCGCTTCTGCTGATTGTGGGTTGAAAAATCAGAACAACACTGCCAGCATTAGCGGTAAATCTTTGCCCTAAGTTTCCCTGCCTAAAGAAGGCTGAGATATGTCAAACCTACGAAGTCTCAGGTGTCCTTCTTAAACCATCAGGCTGCAGCTGGGGGCTTACCCTAGGTGAAACCAGGTGACCCAGTCCTGATAAACGTATAGGGCCAGACTTACAAAGGTGTGTAGGTGTCTAAAGATGCAGACAGGCACCTCGTGGTGCTCACAAAAGTGCCTAAGCAGGTTAGGTGCCCAGCTCCCACTGACTATGTACATCTTTGGGCACCTACACACCTGTGTAATTCTGGCCCCTAAACTAATGCTATGCTATGCTATTCATAGATCTGATATACAGTCTTTAACCTTATAAATCAATACTTTTGGTGGAAGACCTTAAATCTACTTCTTCATGTGAGTTTAATAATGCTATGAATGTTTAGGTGCTAACATAACTTTCCTACTGCTTGTCACCATGACAACTAAAACCCGCTGATGGACAGTTAATCAGTTCCTGTGCAAAGTTACTTTGAAGGGCTGAAGAGTATAAACCGCAAAGAAAAATAGCTCAAAATAAACAACTATTGTACTTTTTACATTAGCAACCACATGGAAACCCACAACAATGATTTCCAGGAGGAATGTTGCGTTTCTCTGGTTCCATTTGCTGTCAAAGATTTAGCTACCCAGCATATTTAGGCATTATAGCCTAATGTATCCCTGAATTTATCACCCTAAACTGATTTTTTTTTAATTTGCAGAGAAAAAAAAAATACTTCTCCATGCTATGACTGAAGTTGCCAGCCAGTAAGTACTAACCCCCTGCTGTTTCATAGGCAGTTCTTCCCAAGACATGATTTACCTACACTGGATGGAATGGTGGTTGTGCCTCTATCTCAGGCTGGAACCAGAAGTACTATTCTATGAAGCTCTTTAACAGTGGTTCTGATAGTTTTTTGCCTTTTTCCATTATTTTTAATAGTTTAAAAGGAAAATTGGTCTGCCCAGCAACCTGAAAGGAATTGTTAGCCCTATAGCATAGCCATGCACTTCCAGTGCTATTGCTATCATGGTTTTCCTGTTTCTGCAAAGTAAATGGCAGATAAATCAGGCAAAAGGTGGACACAATCCCATGCAGAACAAGTGCAGACATCAGGCCCAAAATTTGCATAAGTGTTTATCCAAACTAAATCCAAACAAAGGATAGGAATAAATAGTCAGTTTTCAGACTGGAGAGAGGTAAATAGTGGTGTCCCCCAAGGGTCTGTTCTGGGACCAGTCCTATTCAGCATTCATAAATGATCTGGAAAAGAGGGTAAACAGTGAGGTGGCACAGTTTGCAGATGATACAAAACTACTCAAGATAGTTAAATCCCAGGCAGACTACAAAGAGCTACAAAAGGATCTCACAAAACTGGGTGACTGGGCAACAAAATGGCAGATGAAATTAAATGTTGATAAATGCAAAGTAATGCACGTTAAAACATAATCCCAACTATACATATCAAATGATGGGGGTCTAAATTAGCTGTTACCACTCAAGAAAGAGATCTTGGAGTCATTGTGGACATTTCTCTGAAAACATTCACTCAATGTGCAACGGCAGTCAAAAAGCGAACAGAATGTTGGGAATCATTAAGAAAAGGATAGATAATAAGACAGAAAATATCATATTTCTTCTATATAAATCTATGGTATGCCCACATCTTGAATACTGCATGCAGATGTGGTCACCCCAAATCAAAAAAGATATATTGGAATTGGAAAAGGTTCAGAAAAGGGCAACAAAAATGACTAGGGGTATGGAATATCTTCTGTATGAGGAGAGATTAATAAGACTGGGACTTTTCATCTTGGAAAAGAGATGACTAAGGGGGGATATGATAGAGGTCTATAAAACCATGACTCGTGGAGAAAGTAAATAAGGAAGTGTTATTTACTCCTCATAACACAAGAAGCAGGGGTCACCAAATGAAATGAATAGGCAGAAGGTTTAAAATAAACAAAAGGAAGTATTTTTTCACACAATGCACAATCAACCTGTGGAACTCCTTGCCAGAGGATGTTGTGAAGGCCAAGACTATAACAGGGTTCAAAAAAGAATTAGATAAGTTCATGGAGGATACGTCCATCAATGGCTATTAGCCAGGATGGGCAGGCCTGGTGTCCCTGGCCTCTGTTTGCCAGAAGATGGGAATGGGTGACAGGGGATGTATCATTTGATGATTACATATTCTGTTCATTCTCTCTGGGGCACCTGGCATTGGCCACTGTCAGAAGATAGGATACTGGGCTAGATGGACCTTTCGTCTGACCCAGTATGGCCGTTCTTATGTTCTTAAATCTCATAGTTTTTTAAAGGGTACATCTGTATTTCGAGATGGAGGTGTAGATACCAGCTCGAGGAGACGTCCTTGCACTAGCTTAATCAAATCTGGGGTGTTAAAAATAGTATGTACCAACAGGAGTGCAAGCAGCAGGGGGGATAATCACCCTGAGTATGTACTCATCTGAGACACTCATCGCATCCTTGGGGTGGCTAGCTTCTCCTGCTGCTTGTGCCCCCAGGGGTATCAGTCATTGGTGTGCTACCTCGATCAGAGGTAATGCAGGTATGTCTACTTGGGCTGGAATTTACAGATCAAAATGTAGCTGAGCCCACGGACTATCCGGTATTACTGCTCCACCAGCTCACTCCTCCAGCTTTGGACTCTCTCTGCTTACAGGGGCTAGATTCACAAAGGGGATTTAGTTGATGTCATGCCTAACTCCTAGCCAGGAGTGAAATGCAGAGGACCGGGTTGGGGCTTAGGAGCCAGCTCCACAAAGGTGTTAGCTGGCTAGCTCCAATTGATCAGGCATTAGGTGAGGATCTCCACTCCTGAAGTTAGGTGCCTAACCCAGGTCAGCCCTGTGATGTTGCACCCCATAAGGCTTTATGAAAATATGCTTATGAATGTACATATGACATTACTGGAGTATGTTTTATGCTATATATGCCATGTAACATATCTCTGTAAAGATTATGATCTACTGAATCTATTGCTCCTATTTGTGTTCATGTATCATTTTTGTGTTCGAAGTTATGAATATTGGCTGTGTACTTGCTTGATTTCTAAGTAGCCTTAGTAAAGCATTTGGTCAGCTTCCTGACTGCTACCTGTAAGTTCTGTGACTTGCCCATGTGACTTGCCCATGTGACTCCAAAACTCCATCTTGTAGCTGGGATTCTAGATAGGGGGAGGGAGGAGGGTCCACCCACAAGAGAAAGTCTGTTTAAACCCCAGGGAGACCCCTCCGTTTTGTCTTCAGCTGGCTCAAGAGGTAACCTCTCCACCCCAAAGGATACCTGAAAGAAACTGGAACAAAGGACAGTAACTACAGGGGTGTGAGTGATTGCTGGACCCAGACTAGAAGGAGAGTAGTCTGTAAAAGGAAGCTTACTGGAACACCTCTGAGGGTGAGGTTTTATCTGTATTCAGTTTTCTTACTGTATTAGGCATAGACTTGCGTGTTTTATTTTATTTTCCTTGGTAATTCACTTTGTTCTGTCTGCTATTACTTGGAACCACTTAAATCCTACTTTCTGTATTTAATAAAATCACTTTTTACTTATTATTTAAGCCAGAGTATGTATTAATACCTGGGGGGGGGGGCAAACAGCTGTGCATATCTCTCTATGAGTGTTATAGAGGGCGAAAAATTTGAGTTTACCCTGTATAAGTAAAACGGATTTATTTGGGGTTTGGACCCCATTGGGAGTTGGGCATCTGAGTGTTAAACACAGGAACACTTCTTAAGCTGCTTTCAGTTTGTGGGACATGGTTCAGACCTGGGTCTATGTCTGTGGCCAGCAAGCATGTCGGGCACAGCCAGGCAGGGCTCTGGAGTCCCAAGCTGGCAGGGAAAGCAGGGGCAGAAGTAGTCTTGGCATATCAGTTGGCAGCCCCAAGGTTTCTGTGATCCAACCCGTCACAAGCCCTTTCACACAAAAGGCAGAAGAGTGAGCCCCCCACTCCCTCTATTATAGCCCAATTGTTAGGGCATTCACCTGGGACACCTGTTTTCAAATCCCTACTCTGTCTATCTGGGGCAGCAAGGACTTGAACCCAGGTCTACCTATATTCCCGTTGACTACTCTAACCACCAAGCTATTGGGGGTGCTGACTGTCCTGGTGAAGCTGCTTCACTTTATTTTACATAATTAAATGTTCATTGGCCCTAGAAAGAGAAGAGTCAGTCTCCCTATCCCTCTGTTAGGGCTCTCACTGGGATGTAGGAGAGTCAAGTTCATGCCCCTGTTCCAAACAAGGCAGAATAGGGATTCAAACCACGAGGCTATTAATATTATAGATTATTAAGTAATCTATGATTAGGCAGTAGATGCCTGGATAACCCCAAATTGTTCTGACCTGCTTGCCTTTGGCTGCCTTTTGTGAGGGATAGGCTTGATCTGAGCACAATTACTAGATCAGGTCTCACAGGTAAGCTAGGCAGAGGAACACCTAGTTTGAGCATCCTGCCAGGTCTTAGGCCTGAGCGAGGACTCTGAGCAGCTTGTTAGCTGTGGGGTGGTGTCAGGACTTAGGTGGTTTTGAACATGCCCACCATAGAAATTTAGGTGCCTGCAACGTTAGGTAGCTGCTGAATGGTGGTTTTGTGAATGTCAGTGGCACCTAAAGGTTGGACTTAGGCACTAAGGGAGCACTCAGGTACCTAAGTCCCTTTGTGAATCTAACCCCAGGTTCCTCTTTCTCTCATTGCTTCAGGAGTGTCATTTACAAGACAAAAGGGGGTAGAGAAACTTGTCCCCCAAGACTTGGGTTTGGTTGCTGGAGTAAAAAGTTTAAACAAGCACAGGTAAATGTCTTCTCCTACTGTTCAGCTGTAGTGTCCCTGATCTCACCAGATCTCACTGAGCCTACTTGCTGTTCATATCGTGTCCTTGTTTAAATAGCACTAATGAGCTGCAGAAGGCTTTGCTCAGGGCCAGCTGTAGACCAAATGGGGCCCCAGGTGAGGAATGTCTTTGGTGCCCCTCCTCCATTTGTTAAGCGTTTGACTATTTATTTTTTATTGCTTTTGTAGCCTATTCCAGGACTTTGATGCACGATTTGCATGCATGATTTATCCCTGTCATATAAGACTATAAATTTGCATGATAGGATCTGTAAATCTATGTATTTATTCATGCCATATATAAGCAAACAAAAAATTCATTTCCTTAAGCTTATAGAAACTTTTTAATTTTAAGAATAACTGAAATGTACTAACATCAAGAATTTGAACTGCGCACCAACATTGGGTGGACCAGTATTAAATAGTATTACAGTATGCAACAGCCTTAGAATGTTAACCCTTGTCCTTTAGTTCAAAAGGTCGCTTTTCTTGCCTTTGCCCTTGCGAACTGAAGCTGTGTCCGAAAAATCCAAAGATTGGCCAATGGCATTTTCAAGCGATAAAATAGCAAGCGATGTCACTCTCTGATCGGCCATTGTTGATTGAAGATATGTTTTAATGAATCTGAGCTTTGAAAAGCTGCGCTCCCCACTCGTGACTGTGACCAGCAGTGTGAGCAGAATCCTCAAAGCTATTCCCATATTAGGAATAGTGTCCTTCAGCTCTGCATCATGAATCATCAATGGCTATTTGCCAGGATGGGCAGGGATGGTGTCCCTAGTGGGCAGGGATGGTGTCCCTACCCTCTGTTTGCTAGAAGCTAAGAATGGGTGACAGGGTGGATCACTTGATGATTACCTGTTCTGTTCATTCCCTCTGGGGCACCTGGCATTGGCCACTGTCGGAAGACAGGATACTGGGCTAGATGGACCTTTGGTCTGACCCAGTATGACCATTCTTATTGCACTAAATATGTCTCACTGATTGCTATTAATGCATAAGAATTATGTTTCAGAGCAATCAATTATGCCTCAAATGAAGGATTATGAAGCCTTTTAAGTGGGTACCAGGAACAGCTAAACAGTATGCTTCTAAGTCACTCTGTGCCATTATGGTGGGGAAATCCATCTTAACCAGCATCCTAAGGATTACACCAATGTGGAGGAATCCCTGGGTGACACAGGGCTGATGCAGTGGCAATGTGCCACCCCTCCTCTTGGCCTTTGGTCTAATGGGCAAAGCTAGAGAAAAGGGCAGGGCATCACTGCACTCTGGCAATCTCCGCCTGATGGAGTTGTCCCTTGGGTCCATCAAAAAACCAAAATCCTCCTATCATGCAAATATGTTCCAAAGTGTAAAAGAGAAGGAATGGTGTGTGTGTGTGTGGGGGGCGGGGGGATGTGGAGAAAATATGTGATGCAGCAAAATGATCTGCACTGAGAACTTTTCATGAGAAAACTACACTTCAAAGCATGTTGAAGCAGGTGAAAAAGAAGTGTAGTGAACAGGCGGCACTGGAGAAGGAAAGCTTTAAAATCTGAAACAAAGAAAGAAGGAAAAGGAATAACCAAAATGGAGAAAACAGAGTGAAAAGGGAGTGGAAGATTTTCAAAACTGAGGGCGGATGGAAAGAGTGAGGAGAGGACGTTAAACACAGGCCAGATATCCCCTGAATGGCCGTGGCCTCCTGCAGAAACTGACAGGGACGATGGAATTTCCAGCCCATCATTCTGAAGAAGGCATCTTGAGGTAAGGGAAAGCCTGGGCCTATTGTGACCCAGTGGAGAGACTTAGGCCTGGTCCACACTAACCCCCCACTTCGAACTAAGGTACGCAACTTCAGCTACGTTAATAACGTAGCTGAAATCGAAGTACCTTAGTTCGAACTTACCGCGGGTCCAGACGCGGCAGGCAGGCTCCCCTGTCGATGCCGCATACTCCTCTCGTCGAGCTGGAGTACTGGCGTCGACGGCGAGCACTTCCGGGATCGATCCCAGAAGATCGATTGCTTACCGCCGGACCAGGAAGTAAATGTAGACCTACCCCTAGAGTTTCTGAAAGTAAAACTTCATGGGTGCATTCCTGTGTGAACCCAAAATCACCCTTACTTTTGCTATAGATGTCTGCAGAAATGCACTAATATTTCATTTCAAAAGCCTACTGCATATCTGTAGGAATTGTAAAAAAGTTAATATGAGGAGGCTGGGATAACTTATTAATCCTTTGAGTAAATTAAGATGCAGGAACATTTTCCATTTTAGAGGAAACAATCAGCTTTTCACAGCCGAATTTATTAACTGCTCAGTGCCATGGCGACAGCACATTAGTGACACAGAGTGAGATGTCCCACTTAGAGGAGTTGCAATGAAATATTGATTCTCCTCTACTTTTATTATTGTGATACTCTCCAGAACACACAGTTTGGAGTAATTAAATAAAGCAGCTGAATCCATAGAGCTCAAAGGCAGTCTGTGATTTCATGTAGAGACAGGCTGGATGAAGGTGAATGTGAACCAGCAATCTAAATGTAATCTTTTCTGCGCTAATATGGTTGGAGATTTATTTTGGTCATTGAGTATGAGTGAATTTCCCTTCCTTACACTTTGATTAATTGCATCTTAGTTAAATTATTAAAGATAGGCTAAAAGAATCTATATCTCTTTCCCACAATACAAAAGCCAGGGGTCACCCAATGAAATTAATAGACACCAGATTTAATACAAACAAGAGGAAGATTTTTTTCACATAACGCACAGTAACCTGTGGAACTCATTGCCAGGGGATGTTGTGATGGCCAAAAGTATAACTACATTCAAAAAAGAATTTGATAAGTTCATGGAGGATAGGTCCATCAATGACTATTGGCCAAGATGGTCAGGGATGCAATCCCATGCTCAGGAGACCCTAAACCTCTGACTGCCACAAGCTGGGATGGGAAGACGGGGTGGATCACTTCTACTGCCTTATTCTGTACACTCATCTCCCTGAAGCTCTGTTACTAGCTGCTGTTGGAGACAGGCCACTGGGCTAGATGGACCATTGGTCTGACCCAGTATGGCAATTCTTATATTTTTACATCAACATCACAGTCTCTCAGAGGGGAAGACTCCACGCACAGGGTTTCCATGGACAAATATCTTTACACTTGGAAAACTGAGTAGTTTGCAGGGATGTGATACATAGAAAGTTGCTGTTTTCCAAATGTATGGCCTGATCCAACCTCCATTAAAATTAACAGAAAACTTTCCATTGACACCTATGAGTTGGGTCATTGGTGCTCGAAGAAGACTTGTCTCCTAATCTAGATCCTGGGGTGAAGCCAGGTATGGTGAGTTCTAGCAGCTGAGAGATGGGGTAGGATTCCTCCCTGCCTCCCCGCTGCTAGAAACTCTTCCCAATTCTCTGGCCATTCACTCCCACTGCCAGTTCCCAGCCACACTCTCAGCTTGTGACCAGAAGTTGCAGGCTAGTGTCATGGTGGGAAGTGGGGGAATGAAGGTCAAGGATGGAGCTGGTGAGGCTGTAGATTAGGCACTTCTGAAGGGAGGTGGGCAGATACAAGTAGATCTCTTCTGGATTAGTGAGTGAATTGGCAAGGGATGGGCCGTAGGGCAGGTTGGGGAGTTGAGAGAAAATAAGGATTAAACTGGGAGACTGGTGGGTCTCTTGTTGAGGGACGGATGAAGAGCTAAGGATGACTATCTGATGTACACTGTCCGTTGTTATTTCCTAATATTTGGGCTTTGTGGATTAGGGATCACTGAACCAAGACAGGAAAATAGCCAGAATCCCCTGAACACAAACTGAACCCATGGACATGCAGATAGGGATAATACAATAGATGTCCCTGATACACTTAAAAAGTGGTGCTATTTCTCTTTGCCTCATTTTCCCAGGGTATATTCAGCAAACAAGATGGGGCTTATGTGGTAACATGCAGGATCTTTAAAACCTAGAGAGAGTCACAGAAGAGCTGCTTTTAAGAACCTATCATTAAAAAGAGAAATTGGGCTGGGGGGGGAGGAGGGAATAAATCATAATCAGGTATCAAAGAATTAGCCAAAATTTCCTTCTGATTAGTTTGAATATCCCTGAAAGGAGTCTGGATTAATACCGCTCTAAGGATTGGCTTTATGTTAGTACTTGAAGGAGTATCACTTTCAGATTCCATAGTATCCTAGTGCCTGACATAATGTGGGGAACTATTTCTGAAGTAAACAAATAGATTCAAAATACACCTATGGTAAAATCTCCCAGTAGAAAATGACGGGTGTAAAAAGATTTAGATGTAAACAGAGATCATCCAAACAGGGTTTTCCTACACTACTCTAATTTGGGGAAATGTGAATAAGGCAGAATTAATTTTGCCACCAATGGGTGGCACTAGTAAATATCTAAATTTGCTACAATATCCTTTTGCAAAAACACAAAGGGAAAATGGGATCCCTATTGCTTGGGACCTTTAAACCCAGGCTGAACTAACCACTAGGGAATGTAATGTAGGGAACAATCCTGCATAAGCTGGGAGATGGGAGGGTCTTTTCTATTTCAAATGTCATTGACTGGAAAAGAAATATTTATGAGCAAAGAAAGCAGATTGGTTTAAAGGTGGAGAATGGATTCTTCATTAAGTCAAATTTCCAGTTTAAGTACTAGAGCTGAGGCAAGCTTACCACAGATCCTGCTAGGTCAGCCAGAGTCCAGCTTCTTTAGGCTCACCTTGTTAGATGAAAGGAAAATGAAGAGAGACAAGGTAGGTAAGGTGAGGTAATATCTTTTATTGGACTGACTTCTGTTGGTGGATGTACAAGCTTTCGAGCTACACAGAGCTCTTTCAAGAGTTTTGAAAGCTTGTACTGTCCACCAAGAGAAGTTCATTCAATAAAAGATAATCCCTCATCCACCTTGTGTGTCTTATATCCTGGGACCAACATGGCTACAATAACACTGCAAAGGAAAGCGAAGAGCTCTTAGCTTACCTTGGTGTTCACCTTGTACACACACCTTTTGTACCAGTATAACTATGTCGGTTTGAGGTGTGATTTCTTACCAAAATAGTTATACTAGTACAACCCCTAGTGTGGCTATGGTTATGCCAGTATAAAGGTGCCTCATGCCAGTGTGACTTATTCCCCTTTTCATACAAGAATAAACAACACCAGTATAAGGCACCTTTACACCAGTATGACTGGCTATCCTCGTGTGTGTGTGTGTGAGAGAGAGAGAGAAGGGGGGCATTGTGCAGCTTTAACTATACTGGAAAACTTTGGGATGTAGATAAGCTCTTGGGAACTATCCCTTTAAAGTTCTGAGAGCTTCCTGAATTGTGCTGTGTTCCCCTCAGTCTTCACTGATGTCCATAGGAGCAGAGAGGGACGAGCACCTTGTCAGAATGGGCCCTTAATGCTGAATGTTTTAACTCCAGCTGGAATTGGAGTTTCTCCTTTCAATGGTTCACAAAGAATGACAGTGCAATGCTGAATAGATTTGAGAGGTGCTGCAATAAATGCTTTAGCTGGGAAGGTTAAAATATGATCTTGTCATTGCTTTGCCTGAGAGGACAGGAAAGAGGAAGCTGAAGAATTTGTTCTTTGAATGAGAACAGTGTCTTCCTGACACAAATCCAGGATAATAGTGTGTGATGGTATCCTTTTGCTGTTAGTCAGACTGGTGACAAGTAGTGATGGTTGTCACTTCAAATGGTTTTGGAAATTTAGCTAGACAAGCCCCACTGAACTTTGGGTGCTTCTTTCTTTCTTTCTTTCTTTCTTTCTTTTCTCTTGTTTTATAATTAAGGAAATGCATACACTGTATGAATTGTCCATAGTGAACACTCAGCTACTCACTTTTTCATTGAACACATAGCAAGGATACAGTTGTAAAGTGACTCTGTGATGGTGTAGTGTTGCATACTGTAAAGCCTAACATGGTTCTGGGCCAAAGACAGAATTATTAATTTCCTCCTGGGTTTTGGAGTTCGTGAGTATGTGAGTGTTTCACAAACGTCAAAGCATATATCTTCGTCACAACGCTGTGCAGTAAAATGGTATTATTATCCGCATTTTAGAGATGAGGAACAGAGCGATTAGGAGAAAATTGCCATCAGTAATCCATAATCTTCGGAGACACCTAAGGTCTAATTTTTCAATGTACCATGCATTTTTATAGGCACTTTGTTTAAAGTACACACCTTTGACTTCATTTGCAGTAGTAGTCATTCCTCAGCACTTCTGCAAATCAGGCCCCAAGTGTCTCAAGTTGGGCACTGCTATTTCTTTGCTCTCTATGCATCATTAAGAATATGAGGAAACTAAAGTTGTGTTCCAAATAACCATGTTTACTTACTATATCCAACATTCAAGGCCTAGCTATGGTCATGGTATCCTCTGTTAGGATCCGATGGCTTCTGCAGTGAAAGACAGGGAGGCCCACTAGAGGGCTCCCAAACTATTTGCAGGGATATTATCCAATTCATATACATTACAGGCACCCAGAGAATAAGGAACACGGTGGCCACTTGTGAAAATTTTGGTGTAAGGTAATTTCCAAGCATCACATAGGAACTCTGTGGTAGAGGCAGGGACAGAGTCCAATTCTCCAGAGTGGCATTCAAATGTCTTAACCACAAGATCATCCTTTCTGTGTCTCATTCACTGCACACCTTCCAATTTTTGCAACAAACGAGGCAGGGGTCCCACAGGCACCACCCTCTTTCACTACACAACCCTGAGTTATTTCTTGAACTCCACCCAGGAGGCAGCATGCACTGACTGAGGAAGGCGTCCAGCGGAAAAAACAGTATGTGATTATGTAATTAAACACTGTGTGCATGCATACAAGGCGGGCAAATTAAGGTTGCATGGACAACTTTAATTCTAGCACTTCCTAAGTTTTGAGTGGTGACCGGTTTCAGAGTGGTAGCCGTGTTAGTCTGTATCAGCAAAAAGAACGAGAAGTACTTGTGGCAAGTACTCCTCGTTCTTTAAGTTTTGAGTGCTCAACTTTGTAACTTAACATTCTTTTAAAATAGTTGTAAAATATAATTCCCTATTTTATAAAAAAGCTAACAGAACAAAACAGAAAGTAGAGGGGGAAGAAACACTCATTTTCCCAGTGAGTTTCACAGTTATTTTCAGACAGCAGAAGAATGTTGAGATTCAGGACTCCTGGGTTCAATTCCAACGTATGGAGAGAAGTTATGGAGACCCTCCTGTTCATATTTCCCCTCTCACCCATCTCCTGTCCCTGTTCTGTCATTGGCTCCTATTTCCCCTCCACAGCTCCTGTTCCTTTCCCACTGTGCCTCTATCACCCACTGCTTATCCTTGGCTCCCCTACCTCCATCCTCTCTATATTTGAGTCAGGCTACTGGGGTTCCAGTACTCAATGCACTGAAGACACGATTTCTGTGCTCGCAGTTCTGGTGTCCAGTGCCACAGCAGCCTCTGGCAGCTGGGAGCGGCAATTGCAGGGGAGATCTTGGTAGGCCCCTAAAGGTCATGAGTGGTGCAGGCTCATTTGTTCTGTGGGGATGTGCATATACATATGGTTGGCACAATGGAGGTGTGTGGCGAGAGGGTATACTCAATGCAGGTGGAATTTTTGGAGAATTTAACTGCCAGCTTCTAATAAACCTTTTCTGAGCATGGGCAAACTGTTCATTTTTTTTAAAGAGACTTATAATTTGGTTAAATTTGGGACAGAAAAAGACACATTCCAGACAATAGGGTGATTCCCATGACAAATTTCACGTCCCTGTTCCAAATCATGGAGTTGCTAAAGCGTCTCAGTGAAATTATTGTAAGCTTTGTTTAACATGGGCAAAACAATATATTTTCCCCAACCTCATTCTTGGAAAAGACTGACCTATTTTTGCTGAAACTTAAAAAAAATCAGCCTGGGCCAGACAGCCAGTATAGGAAAATTTCAGCCTAAACAGCTAAAGTTTGCAAAGATCTGAGCAAGCAATAAATGGCTGGATAATGGCAAGTGTTAGGCAACTTTGACTACAGATGTCACTACCAGCACTGATGAAAATAATAATAATAAAAATAATTAATAATAAAAATGTGCAGGAAATACTAAGCCATGATGTTGGATTTCAGTAAGGATAGGAGTTTAGCAGTCAGTTAGAGAAGGAGTAAAAGGGCTTCCTAGAACTTTTAGGTACCTAGAAAAAGCTTTTTGTTTTTGGTTGAAAACTGGGACAAAAGTTTGGGTCAATTCTTGTTGAATCAGATCTGGGTGCTCATTCCTAATATCAAGCCTGTTGCTCTAATAAAAAATGTAGGATACTACAAAGATGCCAGTCGTGTTTCAAATGAAATGGCTGCTGGACTGGCCATTATTTCTATCAGACACAAAACTGAAGTCCTCTGACCAGTTGTGGGTATTATAGATACCCTGGCTCTCTCGGCAATGGAAGTAATGCTAAATACCATGGTGACTGGCATCCTAGAGGTAGATTAGATTAGTGCTTTTTAACCTTTCCCATATTGGGACCTCCTTTCCTGATACTCCCTCCCATTTAGCAATATGGGAAAGGTGATTGTAAACTTCTGACTCCTGTTTGTGACCCCAGGGTGAAAACCCATGTTAATAACACAGCTCTGGTTAGAAGCATTTGGAGCAAGCTGATACTGGTATGGTTTGGGGCTGCTCTAACCTATAACCTGCTGGATATGGCCATGAAGGGTTGGTCCACCAGCTGAGAATACCAGAGTGCTGCAGTGCTCAAGTCACTCCCCCCAGGATCCCCACTGACACTGGAGGCTGGTGGCCTGGGGAGGATGGCCTATGGCAGCTCTATGCCACCTAGGGTGTCTCTTAGGACATCTGCCACCTTTCTGGTCTCTTTATGTCATAGGAGTGGTGAAAATGGCCCAGAGTCAGGCTCGGCATGGAACACCAAGTGTTTGATTTTTCTTTAATTAACTACATTGGCCTTTAACATAGAATGGAGAGAACATTTCTATCTTTCAGAATGCATGATGATGAATGAATGCAATAAGTATCATGGGATCAAAGCAGCACATTGAACCACTCTACCTCTCCTACGCCAACCCATTAATAGTCAATACCAATATATTGGTATATACATTGTACTAAGTGGGCCTCACAACTGTCACTGACAGCATACTTTGCAAACCAAGACATTGGAGATGCTCAGCTAAGCTCCATTTCTGCCTCCAATTCAGTGGTGTTGCCCCATTGGGAGAAGCACTGGGAACAAGACTGACTGCCAAATAAGAACATGTCACATTTCATTGCCATAAATTAGAGCACCGCTTTAAGGAGGCCATTTGAACAAACCTGAATGTTCTTTTTAAATCGGGGGGTACAGCAGCAGCAGCAGCGTATGGTTTTAAAATTACCTATCGCACTCTTAACCTATTTTCAAAGTATCCAGTTTCTTTCCTTGTGGCTACCTATGCTCACATATGCTCAATCCACATTCAAGATTTTATACTGTAGCCATCTCTCATGAAAAGTTAAAACAATTACAAATCATTTTACACCAAACTCATTTTTATGATACCACCTGATGTACTGGGATTTCACTGAGCCTCTCCTGCTCCACCAGCCTGGATTCCCTCTTCCTGTTTTGCTGAAGTAGGCTCTCCAGCCTCTTGCAGCACGCACGCACGCACACACACACACACAGAGGTAGGGCCACACTCAACTGCAGACACAGACTGACGTCAGCTCTGTGTGAGAGGACTCTCCCAGCACTCACGTGCATACCCCTTTTGGGAGATAAACCCAGATAATACTGTCTTTCACTTGTATAGAAAGATCTGCACAGCACAAGCTCATAAAAATTCGCCCTCTCCCTCAATGTGGAGAGAGATGCGCACAGCTTCTTGCACCGCCCCCCCCCACTCCCGATATGAATTGCACAAACTGGGTTATGTTATAAACAAGAAATACGTGTATTAACTACAAAAGGTAAATTTTAAGTGATTATAAGGGATAGCAAATAGAGCAAAGCAGATTACCTTAGTAAATAAACAAAAACCGCAAACTGAGCTTAACACACTAGATAGGTAAGATATAAATTAGCAAATTCTCACCCTGAGTGATAAACAGGCTGGCAGATTCTTAAGGCACAAGTTGTCTTGGCTTTCCCAGGTTTTCATACACAGGCTAAAAATCCCTCTAGCCTGGGACCTTCACTTCCCATGGTTCAGTCTTTGTTCCTCAGGTGTTTCCAGGTGTGTTGTTGTAGGGAGAGTGAGATCCCCCCCATCATGTCATTTTCCCCTTTTTGTATCTTCTCCCTACTTGCTCTTTTGCTGTGACCTGGGTCAAACAGTTCCCAGTGTGTAGTGCTATCTCTGAGAGACTTCTATTGTACACGGTTCCTGGGGTAATCCTTGTGCTTGTGTGCATTTCCTCAGTAAGCCATTAACATTGTTTGGCCTTTTTATTGTCGTACCTGAAAGGCTGCTTATGGGTGTTTTCAACCTCAGGACACGTTTCAGCAACACATACATAGCCAAACACACAATGATAGCACATACAATTCAATGAGATATCACTGTCTAGCAGATCAAAACTTTTAGAATGACACCTCACAAGGCATACTTTGTATAAGACATATCCTAATTACATGACAGTGGTGAATATTGGGGTGTCAGGGTATAACATTACTGACATGAAAAGACATATACAGCAGAAGATTTCATTCTTACGTAAACTTGGCTTCAGATGCTGGGCTTGTGGAAGAGACTGTGAGGACAAGTTCAGCTATGGGCAGAAAAGGCCTCTGACACCCAGGTCCAGCCAACTGCTTCCCAGTGAACTACAGCAATGAGTTCACTCATTCTTTGTGAGTACTGTACCTTAGAAAAAGTTTCTCAAACTCAGTTAGCTTGTAGGTCAGGTTGATAATCAGTGATGTACGTATTAGTCTCATGCCACTGCCCCTATTATATTCCTTTAACATAGGGAATATTATTATTGCTGGGACTAAAACTTGGATTGGTAAAATGGGGAAACACTGATATGTTATACTGTGAGCCACGCTGTTTGCTGAGACTTTATCTTCATTCTACTGGAAGTTTTTCTACTACACACGGTAACACTTAGAAATATCCTGTCATCTGGAGCTCTCCGCCTCATCGACTCACCTTCTCATTTCAAAACTCATCTCAAAATGTTTCTGTCCCTCGTGCCTGTCCTGCTGCTGTTATTTTTCATTTTAATTCTCTGGTCTTATTTTTAAGTGCAAAATCTTGAAAGATGCTGAGGGCTTGCAGCTTCCACTGAATTAAATGCCCGTGGCAGGTGCTCAGCACCCTCATGGTTTAGCCCTATCTCTGTAAAGCATTTTTGGACACAGTTGGCCTGAGTGATGCTGTACAAAAGAAAGTGGCATTATACTGTATTGTATGCAAAATATGTGCACTTATTAAACAAGCTAGTTTATTTCTTACCAAATAGAAAATGAAGCCATTGTCTGACCAACAGTATTTCAAGGTTTACCAGAACATAAACCTGGTTGGGAATGTTAAGCTGGTTACACATAACTAATATGTATAAAGGTGGTCACTCACTATGGCTTAAAGATTTAGAACAATTGTTGCTCCTGTTACAAGGCGAACACACAAAGAGCCATTGTGACAAGAGTACAAAATCTCTGTTTATTACCATGGGGCTGACATGCTGAAAGACCCGCTCTGCATGCCAGCACAAAAGCTTTGTTGCTTCAGATTGTTTGTTTATGTAAATTAAAATGGTGCATTTAATTATGCAACTGGAAGACTCTAAGCAACAAGCAAGGTGCTGATTGGATAGTTTTGTAGAAGGGGACTGCTGGCAAATCCTAAACAAATCCTGACATTGTTACTCTGTTCTCTGTTTTGCTACAACGCCTTCAGAAGAAGAGAAGCTTGTTGACTATTCGAGGGGGGGGAGGCAGAACAGTGAGAAAGGTAATAAGGTGTATAGCTTATTTTTTCTGCAGTGGTTGTAGGATACTGGGACTTCAGTGGAAGTGTACGACCCAAAGGAATTAATTGGACACTACAGTAATCATGACCGAAGAAGTCCCAATTGCATCTAGCATACTTGAGTACAATGGGAATGTACCACCTGAAAAAACTCAGCTGCAGGTCATTGATATTATTGATGAAATAGCAAAATCTGTTGGGACAGTTCCATGTGAAAATGCAGACACCAGTCCTGAAGCTCCACTTAAAAAGGAAAATCAAGAGGATAACAAGAATTTAGTAGAGGACAACACAATATGTGGTGCTCTCGATGGGGAGAAGCAATGCGAAGGTAAAGTACAATACTGCCTCTTTTCAATTTGTTTGGGAAGAAAACCCAATCCTTTATTTTACATATAGCATAATGAATAATAGAATGTAATTTACATGTTATCAGAAACTCCACACACATGAATAGACCTAAACCAGGATAAGAGGTGATTCACAATCAGATATAAATTTGAACTAACAAGGAATGGAAACGAGAAAGATAAATTATTAGCTGTCTACAGTATTGCTACAAGCACGGCAAGATGTAGTAAGAGCTCAAGAGATAAGCAGTTTTTAGTTCCCACTTATCATACACAGGTGACAGTATGTAACTATGAAAACTAGTCATCATCATCATTACTAACTCCTGTCATTAGTCACTTTCTCACTGTCTTGTGTCTTCTAAAGAAAAACAAGAGGAAAACAATGCAACTCTAGAGGAGGGATCAGCTGACATCCCTTCCGAGAACACAAGAACTGATGAAGAAAAATCAAGAGAAGGTAATGAGAAATGCTGTCTGATGTATGGTATTTTGCTGACCATATGAACATAGGGATGACTTTTGAAGAGAACAATTGCATGGGTATTTATTTTTCCAAATAACAAGATAGGAAACTTATCCGAATTCTAATTCTGCAATGAGCAGTAAGTCACTCATGATTTATAGCACTGTTGAACCTTAGAAAACATCACTGGTACTGCAAGGTACAACGTGCCTGAATTAGCGTATCTGATTATTAGCGTATCTGTTTAGAGAAGGGATTGCTATAGTTACCTTTCTTTTTCATAAGCCCATCTGACTGTAATATCATTCATGTAGTATCTCCAGCTCTTACCATACTAGCTTGCACATGAATAGTAACCACCTCCTCAAATGCAGCATAGATCTATTTAGAAAAATACAGAAAAATAACTCTGATTCAAGTGTGAAAAATATTTCAATGTTAAAGTCATGTGAACAAAGAGAATTACTATATGGAACTTTCAGGGATAGGTGCAGAAGAGCTGTATAAATACTACCAAATATGGTAGCCTCAGAATCTGAGGATAATTACACTTGCTTTGATTAAGGAAAGGAACAATATATAAACATTTATCAGTGGCTACATTATATTTCATAGAAGCTCCATAGGTTTGAGAAAATAAATCATGATGGAG
This sequence comes from Terrapene triunguis, assembly GCF_002925995.2. Lineage (NCBI taxonomy): Eukaryota > Metazoa > Chordata > Testudines > Emydidae > Terrapene > Terrapene triunguis. The sequence continues at coordinate 28,842,157 of NW_020664413.1, read as the reverse complement.
GCTTTTCCTTCTTAAAGTGACATCTATATTCCAACGGTATTGCCTTACAAGTGTACAATAAAACCTAGTAAGTAATCTTTCACAGACTCCCCTCTCCCCAGCGCCTGGCCACAAGCACTTTATCTCTAAATTGCAGGCAGCTTTTTAGTACCTAACCAATTTAGCCTAATTAATACTTAGGACCCCACAGGCAAAATGTTGAATAGATCATTTGTTGCAACATTAAAGCGTCATTTAAAATAGAGATGTGCCAAATAGGACAAATAGGAGATACCCATCTAAATGTAGTCTGCCACCTTTGAATGGGAGAAGCAAGTATAGAATATGTCTTGAGGGAATATACAAACCACCTGTGATTAATCCAGCTGGCGACTGGATGTCACTGTTGCGCTGTAAAAATACAGTGTAGGGAGGGGGTGAGATAGTTGGAAAACTGGTCTAATGGGCCTGTTTTGCCTCCCTCACTGTATAGTTTATTCCCAAGGCTTGCTAGAATCCTGGATCCCAATAAAGGCCTGATCATTCTCCCATTGACCTCAATGGCAAAACACCAATAGATTTCAATAAGAACAGGATTGGGCCCCAAATGAGCCACTTGTAGAATACCTACCCAGGTTGCATTGGCTCTTCTAACAGCTCTTTCCCAAGGCAAGGACACTTTCACCACCCAATTAAATTCCTCTTCTTCCCCCATCCACCCATAACAATCCTCTTATCTTGTTTCAGTTTCCAGTGTCCTTTTTAGTCATTCCCCCAAGATCTTTAGCTATTTTCCTGGCAGTCATGGAAACATCCTTTAGGTCTTCATTCTTCTGGTGGGTCAGTATTTTCTACTTCCCTGCTCTCTGCATGGCAGGAAATCCAACTCTGATTATTTTTATAATGGAAAGTTTATTTTCCTGTTTGTTTTATTACTTTAGAAATATCAGATCTTGACTACCTTCTTTTTTTGGTGGAGGGACAATTTTGGGTAAGATCTCTGGAGGGCCTGGATGGTGGGATTATTAATTATTTTTTGTATTACAGTAGTACCTAAAGGTCCCAGCTGTGATAAGGCTCCCATTAAGTTAGATACTGTATAAATGCATGGTGAGTGACAGCTTGCCCTGAAGAGCCTGCAGTCTAAGTAACAAGACAGACAAAGGGTGGGAAGAGAAAAAGAGGTGCAGAAATGTGAAGCGACTTGCACAAATTCACACATCAGGTCAGCAGTGGAGCTGGAAATCAAAAGTAGAATCGAAAGTAGATCTCCTAACTTCCAGCCCAGTTACACTGCCTCCAATGAGCGTTACCTCCTACAAGGCTGAAACTGAGTTGCAGCTCTCCCATCTCAACTGAGGGGGCAGGGATATTGAGGTGGAAGGGGATGAGCAAGCTTCAACATCCCATTCCTAATTAGCTGTGAGACCATCTGCTGAGGTGTCAGCTTCCTTTGATATCACCAATCTAGGTCCTCCAAAAATCTTGCCAAAGTCTCTGGCAAAACAAGGGAAGTGGGGGAGGAGGGGCATTAATAGTGTGAGATCATGAGGTGAGGCCATCTTTCAACACTAAATGGAACAAACACAGTGATGATATTCACTTTGCAGTTCCCCTTTATTTCAGATTCTCACTGAGTCCATCTACCACCAGCCCATTGAAAGACCTAATGGCAAAAGACAGTGCACGAATGATACATTTTCCAGTAGCTCCCAACTCTTTGTCACCTTTATAGGGCAACAACAATGGGGAAATCATCAGTCCTCATAACTCCTTTCTGAACTGATTGTCCACCTTCACAAGGCTGGGGGGTGGGGTGGGGGGGGGGCATTCAGCACAGAAATAACTTTAAGCTAGCCTCTTCTTTATTCTATCTTCCCTCCTCTGAAATTCTTTCAGAACTTCCTGGTTCATTGATGATATCTCAGAATGTATTATTCTGGGACTTCACAATACTATGGATTGCACAAATTTTAATGAGATTCCTGGTATTTATGATGCCAGATACTGTTACATCTTCTCAGAACCATAAAGAGGAAGAACAGTGGTACTATTAAAATATCAACATTTGGTAACTGACACCACATAGTTACCACATAGCTTCTTATTCTAATTATAAAAGGCAAGTGTGATAGTGTATCTCAGATACCACCCTGTGGTAATTGTTAGCAAATGCTCACTTTTTAATTGTGGCCATTGGAGCAAGAAGGTTTCACAGAGGGGGGGGAAAAAGGCAATGTTAATTAAAACTTATTTCTTTGCTGAAAGCTCCTCAAAGCCAGGTTATTGAGGCTTTCAGCACACAGAAACCAGTGCTTAATTGAGATTTAATTTTAGCTTTATGTCTCACATTTAATGAATGAATGAAGGATAGACTGAATCTTAAGTGAACAGCTCACTGAAACTTGGGACTCATTTTCCTTTCTCTTGAAAATCTTTTATTTCCCTCTCATGGGTGTAAGGATCACAGATTTTAGTAATATCTGTTTTGCATTGGAAAAATAACAAAAACATACAAATACCATATATTTGGAGCTAAATAAGATTACTTTAAATATCAGGCAAAATGTCCCAAAGATTAAATCTATTAGACTGTGGAATATTTTCCTACAGAAAGCTCCATTACCTTAGTTCTAGGGACTAATCCTTCTCTGGCAGAATTGTATGGTTTAGATGACCTAATATGTCTCCATCTTCTGATTTCTGCTGATTCTTTGAGAGAAAATGTCTCATATTTCAGGGCATACACTGATTTAGAGTGGGGATTAGCGTGGGGGTTCCCCTAATGACAAAACACAAAAATCGTGTTTCTTGAGGTTTTTCTTCCCTTGAGGCATCAAGTGTAGGCAATGATGCAATTACTGTTAGAAACCAGAGTAGATGAACCAATTGTCTGCACTAAACAAGTGAACATATGATGACTCATCATTTCCTAAGGAGAGATTAACAAATTGTATGTTCACTTATATAAATCCAGTTCATTTAAAATTCATTTTAATTCCAAAAACTCAAACCAGCAGGTTATTCCCGCAACTCCCACTTTTCTTGTCTTTTTAGTCTTTTTTTTTTCTTCTGTTTTTTAAGTTTCTTTTTTTAAACAAATTACATTTGGAAAAATGCCTGTCTGCTCTCATTGATACCATGATGAAAACATTGTCTACGTTATTGCAGTTCTGTTCCAATGTTTTTAATTGGATCTCATTATCCTGTAGGGTGACCAGATGTCCCGATTTTATAGGGACAGTCCCGATTTTGGGGTCTTTTTCTTATATAGGCTCCTATTACCCCCCACCCCCGTCCTGATTTTTCACATTTGCTGTCTGGTCACCCTATTATCCTGGAAGGGTCTTACTCTTATGAATGGATGAAGGCTAAAGTGCTGATAACCAATAGTAGAGTATGAGTTAATGGGGCCTAGAAATACCAAAATTTCCTAGAACGCTAGGATGGACTCCTGCTTGATTCCATGCTTCTGGGGTCTCACTGTGCTTTCCTACAGCCTCTCACAGGGTAGGAAAAAGCCTACTTGCTGCAAAATGCTGCTAAGTCTTTGTGCTGAGCTGATTGGTATGCAGCATGCTGTGCTTGCCCTTAGGTGAGGGAATGAAATAAAAACCAGTTGATGCAGCCCAGGGATCTGCAGTATGAGCCCACTCCTGAAGATGTAGGATGCTGTCTCTTCCAGATGGCAAAGCCCCCTTTCAAATTGGAGACCCACATCCTGCCTTAAACCACCACAGCTGGCCACAAGGGAAACAGTGTTCAATCCTTTTAAGCTGCATTGTCTGACAGAATCAAGGATTAGAATGCCATGCTGTCTGGTCTGTCAGTAACACATCCAGGACTGAAGAGACAAAATATCCTGGATCTACTGAACAATGGTCTGTTATGACTCATGGGATAAAATCTTTGCTGTGCCTCCTCGAGAATGATCAAGAACATAACTTTCTGATTCTCTATTGGCTGAGGGTCCCATGCCAAAGATTTAAATGGTATAAACCCTGAGGTGACTCTAACTCATGACTGTGTCATTGTAGACCAACCCACAGGATTAGGGAGTCATAACTCTTTCCCTAAACTTTCTCCTCCCCCACTTCCCTAAACTGAGTAGAACAGGAATGCAGAGGAGAATCTGGCCCTTAGGGCCGGATTGTTATCCCTTACTCACATTGCCTAACATCTTTCTCTTTAGTGAGTCTCATTATTGGGGATACTCGCTATGTAGTGTACTCAACACGAGTAAGGATATCACAATCTGGCCTGTATTGAGGGGGAATGGTTTTAAAACAAAATCCTAAAGGTTTGAATATACAGGACTGAGCATGTGCAGCAGAAAATTCTGGTGAGCTGTTAGTTGTGCGCACATAAAAATATTGTGGTTTTAAAAAAACACTCACAGCAAAGTTGTTTGGTTACAGGAATTTACAAGCTCATTTGCAGAAGCAGGAAGAGATTGCAAATTCAATAGGCTTAATAGTGTTTGAGCAAGATGTTGTTGAGCTTGTAAGGAGAGCCAACCTCTTTGTTGTGGGTGAGGGAATTTATAGCACATTTGTAACTCTTGATCCAGGAGTGGAGTGACACACTTTGCAGGAGAAGCAGGTAGAACCTTCTCTCTGTGGAGGCAAACAACTGTGCAAGGAAGTGATGTTACACTGGTTCCATGTTCAGCTATCTTGGAAACCCTGTCTGGTTTGTTGCATATAATGTCCAGTGGAATAGACTAAGGGGGTTGTTATCTGAATAATGGAGGATGGGAACACAGCAAGCAGGCGTTAGCTGTGTAGTGAAGCTGTTCCTCTTTGGCGAAATAATTTGAAGTGAGGGGACTGGACACTGAGTCTCCCACCTCCTAAGTGAGTGCCCTACGCACCAGGCCATCGAATCATTCTCACCTGTGCTCTTTGGCCCACTGACTCTTTAAGTATTTAGTCAAAGTGAAATAGCTTCAACTGGGGAGGCTGAGGCTGCCCCCATCAGAATATCCCGTAGCCCAGTGATTGAGGAACTCATGTGAGAGGTGACAAATTCCTGTTCAAATCCTGTTCTCCTCATCAGGCAGAGGGGGGACTTGAACCAGAGTTCTCCCACAAGCCAGGTGACTAACCTTACCTCTGGGCTAAAAGTTATGAGAGAGGTGGTCGTACTTCAGCCATTTTGAGTGGAGTTAGGCAGCGTCTGAGCATGCCTACTGGATCGGGCCCTACAGATAGGCTAGGCGGTGGAGCACCTATCTTCCCTCAGTTTGTGAATCACATTGGAGCTTAGGCGTTCAGATGCCTAGACCTAGGCAGCAGTGCGCATGCCCCGAGACAGAAATTTAGGCACCTAGGAATTTGTACGGTTGAAATGTAGGTGCTGAGTGAGTATAGGTGCTTACAGGGTTAGGTGGCAGCTGAGCTGGGTTTTTGTGAATACCAGTAGCCCCCAAATCTGGGATTTAGGAGTCTGAACTGGCAGTTAGGCACCCAAGTCTTTTTGTGACTCTACCCCCAAGAGTTATGGTTAACTATGCTCAAGATAATTGAGGTGCTAGCTTAGCTGATGAAGCCTGTCGAGCTTGGCAGCTTAAGCCACAAATAGCTCTGGAATTATTTTTACAGAAAAGATCAACATGCAAAAAAGCAAAACAACTCCCCCCCGATACCTCCAGTCCAAACAAGTCCAGCAATCCTCCCTCTGCCCCATACACACTTTGTTAATGCAATATTAATGGCACAAGATTGCCTCATAAGAGCATGGGCTGCATTAGTTCCTTGCACTCTTGGAAGGAGATGGCAGGCCAGCATGCCCATCTTACCGAGAGGGTAGAAAGGCTCCCTGTGCCCTTTCTCACCCACCACCCCCATGCAGGTGCCTAGCCATCATTTGACTCTAAGATTGTGACCATGTTGACATTGAAAGAGAAACCATGGCCCATGACACCTTTCCAATTTCCTGACTTTTTGGCATTTCCTGACTTTTGAGAGCTTGATTTCAGGACCTTCACATTGCATTAAGACTGATTATTTACATTAGCCATAACGAACCTTGGCAAAACATTCACTATATTTAGATTTGCTTTCACATTATGTCACAGGCCATCACTTTCCAGCATCATGAAGGTGCACAAATTGATATTATTTATCACATCTATAATGCTATAGATGTGCATGGCACTTTGCAAAACAAGTAAGGTCGTGATCTGTGCCCTAAAGAATTTACAATTGAAGAGCCCAATTCTGGCTGTGGTACCATTCATGCCAATGAGTTATGCCTGGGAGCACTAATACCTAGTAATAACAATTTTCAGAATCAGGCTCTAAACTGAGACTAGGAGGAGACAATAGGACAGAAGGGGCTGGGGTTTGAAGTGATTGAAGACAATATGAACACAAGGTTACTTGGGAGAATACTGCATGCAGTTGGAGGGTTGAACCTTGTGATTTATTTATTTTAACTAGATAGTAGTACTCAGGTGTGTACATACAAACACCACTCCTTGAAGAAGGAAGTTGTTATGATTTGCATTACAGTACTGAGGCCCCAACCATTATCAGAGCCCCATGCTGCTTAGGTGTTGTAAAAACACATGATGAGAGAGACAGTTCCTGCCCCAAAAGTTTCCAGTCTAAACAGACAAAGGATTGGAAGGGAAGCAGTGGCACAGTGACTCACCTAACATCACAGAGCAGGTCCAGGAATAGATGCTAGGTCTCCCTGACTCCTAGGCCCATGTGCTACCACACTCCCTCTCCTTTTCAAGGACAGATGGTGGATGTGTGATAGATGGTATAGAGGAGGGTACTGGTAAAAACCACAAATTGGTACAAATAGTTATTCTAGATACAAAATCCACCAATGGGCAGGTTGGTATAAACAAAGAAGGCGTGGCGGCATATCTGAGTGTTCATGGTGATAGAAAATCCAGCCTCAAGATATAGTTAGCTCCTGATTCATAGTCCTGTTCTGGAAAATGGTTGCTCAGTTTATCCTGTACTTTCATGGTGGTGGGGATCTGCATATGTGAGCTATGGAATCCAGACTAAAATTCAAATGCAACTTTAACATATTGCAGCATAAGAAATCCCCCGTCCCATACTTTATCCGAAACTAATTGGTTTTTGCTACAGGGCCCTGTGAGGAGATTATACCTGTAAGCACCAAAGAATGTGAAATAACTAGACAGGAGGAAAGGAACACAGAGCAACCTCAGGAAGAAACAGCTACTCATGCTAATGAGGCCAAGGAGTTCCAAACAGCAGGAGCCCAGGAAGAAACGCGGATGCTTGAACCCAAGGAGCAAATTAAAGCTGATACACAATTAGAAAGAGAGAATGTGGAAGAGGAGGAGGAGGAGGAAGTGCAGCTGATAGAAAGCAAGAAAGAAAATGGTGGGGAGTCTCCTTTAAAGAAGCAAGAAAATGACAGGGAGGAATGCCCTCCTACCAGCCCCAGTTTTAACTTCCAGGCGGAGAAACCTGAGGAGCAGCCAGGCTCAGGGAAAAAAAATGATATCTCCAGACATAGTTATTCTAGATACAATACAATCTCCTATCGCAAGATCAGAAAAGGAAACACTAAACAAAGAATTGATGAATTTGAGTCCATGATGCATTTATAAACTGAGGTGGGGAATTTGCCTAAGCTGAGAGTTCATTTTGTTTTTTCAAGACGTATCGCTTCATATCATATCAAGTCATCATTATATCCTTTTTGTATGTAATTTCATAATACACTGTGAAAATTTAACCTCTGTATTTCATTTTGAAATCATACAGAAGCATCCACAGGAGAAAAATAAAAACAACAGTTTGCTAAATATAATACAACCTGATTTAAAGTTTATCCATCCCCATCTCCCCCATCCTTTTCTTGTAACAAGATTCAGGCACTAGAAATTTTTGAACTAATTGGAAATTCTGTAGCTGCATGCAGCAGAAAATGACCCATGCTATTTGCCATTCTGGTATTAGTTGGCAGCAGAACAGTTCCAGTAAAACTAGAGAGTGCAGTAACGATAATAAAAGAGACAACTGTTTGCAACAGCAATGCTCTCTGTTTTGAAATCTGTTTGTGTTGGTGTCTTACGGTGCACTAAAGCCGCCTTGTGCTATCACCAGTCCGTTTCCACTTTGTGCTGATGGAATAAAGGGCTAATTGCATAAACATGTAAATATAGATTAACAGAAAATAAGCACATAATGTTTCATTTGACAAAGCAATAAATCCACAAAGGTTCCTCCTCTGGCCCACACCCTGGTAGTGCTCCTTAATATATATCTTTAATCTGGAATGCACTGGTGTAATTACAAACAGTTACATCCAGCATCTAATACCATTAGTATCATCTGAGGGCACCTCTTGATTTTTGGGTCTGAATGGCTGGCACCATATATAATTCATTTTGTAAATGTTGGCATTTGCTGTTAAAATGTTCATGTTTCAATTAAACTCATTCTTGGGTTGATATATTCTGAATCTTTAGGAAATAGAGAATAATATATTACTTCAGATCTGCACTAAATGGTTTCATTACAGTAATAGGTATTTTTGTTTCAGTCCATATATTTTAGTTAATATGATTAAGTTAAATATAAAATGAATACAAAAAAAGTTAACATAATTTTACGCTATATGAGAATATCTCCAGTAACTAAAAGCAGCCCCTTTTTGGCAAGTATCTTTTCCCCTTTCCCAGAGCATCACTTCGTAATAAAATTCCTTCCTTAGTAGCCTGTGTCAGCTGTAGCCAGAGTATCATCAGCTACTGTGGGAGGAGATGTAATTGTTTTCAATTCAGAGCTTACATGAATTCTCTCTCTCTCTCTAAAAAAAAAAAAAAAAAAAAAGGGGGCGGGGGGAGAAAAGAAAGCATGCTGGCTAAACATGACGTGAATGGTTAATTTATCCATGAGCAGCTGTGGCAACTGATATCCAGACAGCTCATATGTATCTTTTGTGAATCTTCCATCAGTTACTGGTAAATTAGATAATTGCATAGATACTGTACCATACAAATTAGAGGTCAGCATTTTATACACATACATATATATGGCACATATCATGTGTTTGTGTCTGTCTGTCTACCTGATAAAACCCACAACACTGAAAGTCAGTACTCTTTAAATGCTGCCATTTTGGATCCAAGTTTTTCTCACAACATTTCTTATCAGTTTTAAAAATACTTAATATTCTTTAAACACAGCTTAAATCTCAGATCTTAGTGAGATTTTCAAAACCAGGCACATTTGAAGCATCAGCTGTTTTAAGTTGCCTGAGCACATTTCAGTATATTTGTAAACTCTTGAATAACGACAGTATGCATGAGCTGACACTGTTCAAATATTTTAAAGAAAAATTCATCTTGGGCTGAAACAAGCTTGGCAAATTTCATCCCAGAAGGAATTTGTTTGGGAAAGTGGTCAGCAACAGAACAAGAGTGAGAGAGGAGGTTAGAAAGGAAGTTGGAACTCAGTGTTAGACAGGGGAATCTACCATACCTGCTAGAATAATGGCTCTTTTAATAACTAGTTTTACGTTTTCAGCAGCACCAAATATTGTTTTGTATTTTTTGTCCTACATAAAAGGCAATTATGTATTGGCTATATTCAACAACAACAAAAAAAAGACAATTCTTCATTGTACAAACAAAACACAGTGCTCATTGTATTATTCAGCCTTGTTTATTTGCTCGTTGATTTGTGAAAACCCAGTGGTTAGCTCTTATGAAGTTGTATTGCTGTTTTATTAAAAAAATAAAATAAACCAGACTCCATTCCTGGACATTCAAGTGAGAATTACTTATTTTCTTTAAAAAGTATTTCATTGTGGGCCTGACTTTCAGTGGTGCTGAGCACCTGTAACTTCCATTGACTTCTGAAGTTGTGGTTGAAAAGCATTTCTGAAGAATCAGACCCCATCAAGTTCACCAATTGAGAGTTAATTAACTGGCGTATGAAAGATGCTAGATAAACACCCCTGGAGAATGAAGCTGATTATCCACTGAACAGGTACAGCATGGACATAAGCAATGCAAGTTTCCCCACATTCCCTCATCAATGTGTCTCAATTCTGTCCTGGAGGGAAGGTAATTCCAGCTTCAGGACCATTCAAACTAGAAATTGCTGTTGAAACAACCATAAAGGTGACAATTAGAACCAATTGTGCTGGTGATTTTATGACCTAGATACTTCTTGACCAGAAGCTGGAATGAGATCACAATTCATTTCATGTGGCCACCAAACAGCCATACAAATAGTCATGAATTTCAACGATTGCCAATCTGGGGCTGGATTAGAATGGGTAGCCTAAAAGTGAAAGGTGGACTCTTCTTGGGATGAGGATGAGTGTGGAGGGTGGGAAACACTGGCTGCGATGTGATTTTGATGATCAGTACTCTAATTGCTTGAACCTTATTTGAAACCAGTCACTTAAAGGCCAGATTTTCAAAGGCACTTAGGAGGCTAAAGATGCAGATAGGCACATAGTAGGATTTTCAAAAGCACATAATGAGGTTAGGTACCTAGGTCTCACTGAAGTCAATGGGATTTAGGTGCCTTACCTACTGAGATGGTTTTGAAAATCCCACTAGGCAACTACCTACACCTTTAGAGGCCTAAGTGCCTTTGAAATCTGTCCCCTTGATCTTAACAGTTCCCTACCTCACCATTCAATCTCCTTGACACTTGCCTTTGAATAAAAGTCATGGAATTTATTCTCTTTCTGTCAAAGGCCAATATGGCTAAAAATATTCTGTACAGAAAAAAATGGACTAATTTACCTCAGAGAAGCAGACAATTATCTGCAAGTGTGTGTGTGTGTGTGTAAATACACACTCACACATGTTTCTGAGTGGAGTGGAATGGGGTGGGTTAGTTTTTATTACTTGTAGGTCAAATAAGCTTAGTCTTGGGAGGAGTGAGCGCAGCTAGAGGCTAAGTTGTGACTTTAGGCAGTCTTCAGCAGGTGATGGTCTGTGAAATCCACCATCTCAGGAGTAAAACAAAGGGAAGGGAATACTTATTAGGAAGGAAGGATATATGGACCTGATCCTATTTCCATTGAAGCCAATGACAAAACTCCCATTCACTTAAACGGTGCAGGATCAGTTTCCATGATAGATGACCAACTCGCATAGCTCAGACATATCTCAAAGACTTGATTCCTTTCCACAGTGGAAGTACCCTGTCATGTGATGTTGGCTCACACTTGAGGTTTTTTTTTAAGCGTTTTAGAAAAGCTGATACCGATGGATATGTTTTTTAAATTTTAACTATTTAAATGGCAACATTTTAATTTGGATTTCAACATCTTCCTGCTGTCAGCAACAATTACCATGAACTACAACCAGATTCAATAGAGAAAGGTCTATTTTCATTAGCTAAACTCAGTGAAATGCAAAATGCAAATAAACAGCATAATTAGTACAAAGTGAATTGGAGATTTAAAAGTGCTTTACATTTTAATAATTTACAGCAGTGATAGGCAACCTGCGGTCCGAGGTTCGGACCTGGCCCATCAGGGTAATCCGTTGGCGGGCCGCGAGACAGTATTTACATTGACCATCCGCAGGCATGGCCACCTGCAGCTTCCAGTGGCCGTGGTTCACCGTTCCTGGTCAATGGGAGCTGTGGGAAGTGGCACAGGCCGTAGGGACGTGCTGGCTGCCACTTCCCGCAGCTCCCATTGGCTGGGAATGGCAAACTGCGGCCACTGGGAGCTGCTGGCAGCCGTGCCTGTGAACGGTCAACGTAAACAAACTGTCTCGTGGCCTGCCAGCAGATTACCCTGATGGGCCGCAGGTTGACCGCCACTGATCTACAGTGTTACCCAACAGTAACCCAGGGAAGGAAACATTCCATGGTATTCAGGAAAGCTAGTGACACAGTAACCATAGAGACACTCCAAAACAGGATATTCATGTACAGTCCTTTATTTCCATGTTTTCTAACTTTTTTTGTATACAAATCAAACCAGGTTTTCAACTTCAGCCTTTTGGATCCAGACTACTTAGATAAATTAACATGGTGAAGGCCTGTTATCTTACAGACTGTTAAAACTCCCCATAAATCACATTTTATAAAAGACATTTGTTCACATTTTAAAAACATGTACACCTTTCTCATCCACATAGTAATGAACGAAGCTACCACTCTTAAAATTTCTTTTACATTTGAGATATTTACATTGCATAGTGTCCCTGGGTACATATTTAAAATTCACAAAAAATGCTTTTAGTCAGAAATAGTCTCAGTGTTTTGAATAGGTACAAATGGAAACTAAAATAAAAGAGTTAAGTTCAGGAAGAGCAGTTATACGTGGAATGATACCTACATAGGACAATTCATCGCTTAAAACATAAAAAGTACCTAGCACCATTTGTAATACAAATTAAACAGTTGAGCTGCAAGTGGACAACGACCAAGGGTCAGATTCTGGCCACTGCTGGATGGCTGGTTTGCACAGCTCACATTCCCAAAGCAGGCCTAAAGTTGATTTAAGAGTATCGCTACACTGCAATGGGGTAATGCGATTGCAGCAGGTATAGGCACACCCAACCTAGCTTTGATCAAACAAGCGTATTCAAAATAGCACTGTAGACATGGTGTCACCACAGCCTGCCAGCCCACGTCCAATCCTGCATGGGACCTCCACTTGTGCTGCCACAGCTTCAATGCTATTTTTAGTGAGCTGGTTTGATCAAAGCTAGTTTAGGTCTGCCTATACATGCTGCAATCACACCTCTTGGTTGCAGTGTAGACAGACCCTAACTGGCTAAGCGGGGATTCCATCATAGGGCAGTTGGCCAGGGGGTAAAGGAGGAATGACAAGCACTACTGTGGTTTGGCATTCCCTGGCTGCTGGAATGACCTGTTGGTGGCTGTTATTGCTTTGAACAGGGCTGTTGCTGCAGTAAGTTGCTCCTGAGGACTGGACCAACATGCAGCGGCTCAAGAATCAAGGACTTACCAAGTTTGCCAACAGCCTTTGCAGCACCTACCTTCCCAAGTGCCAAAGCTCTGGTCCCAAGCTTCTAGTGTAGCATCTTTTATGACTCATTAGAAAAGTTAGATGATGTAGGTAAATATTTCTATTGTTTTGGAGTGATCCTAATTTTTGCTGTCTTTGGCAAAATCTCTGGAAAAGATTGATGTGAACTTCAGTGTTTTCGTCCTTTTTCATCATCCTCATAGGAATGAGACTGTGCTAATTTCTACCCTTAAATGACTACAGCCTGGATCAAAGCTCTAATATATGTATAATAGATGATAATCCCTGATCGACAGGCCGGGGATGGAATATGATTTAAGAGGTCTTGTGCATCTCTAATGTCTATGATTCAAAGACACGAAAGGTATCAGAGTGCAGTGTTTGGTACTCAGGTTGTGAATGACATCACTGGAAGTGTTAAAATTGTTTATTTTATTTTTGAAAAGTTGAGCATGATAATCATCTGTCTGTATCCCAGCCAAGCAAGTCAGAGCCACTCATGGCTACAGAAGAGCTGGTAACATATGCACCCTTGTAGAAGAGTTGCCAAAGGGAGTAAGGCTCATTCTAGTAAATGGTCTCACATTTTTCTAATTAGAAGTGATTTTCATTTGCATCTGTGAACTAAGGACGCTGGAGGTGGTAATGGTAATCTGGTCTCTTACATGGGAATGTCAATGGGTGAGCAGGGATAAAGGTGTTCTTCACTGTCTCGTGGGCTCTAGAAGGCCCTTTTGGACAAATATAATTGTGAGTGGTTCCATGAAACCAAGAAAAACATATGCAGGCTTCTTCTTTGAATATTTACTGAGTATGCCAGAAAAATGTTCTCAGACAACGTTGATTGGTATAATCTGAGTGTTTCTTAATATTGTGTAACAGAACAGCAACAGTATTATTACCAGTAGTCCCTAGGGACATGCTAGAGACGTTAAGTAAGAGATACCAACACTGAAGTGAACATTTACACAAATCAGGAATAACAGTACAAGTGACAAGAGTGGAAATGTGAAGTGACCATGACATATGACCATTTGGTGCATGTTAACTGACAAATGATTGAATGTCAGCAAGCAGAATTTAATGAAATTCATGCTCCTGATAAAACATGACTGCACAAACAACATCTGTGTAATTTTTCTGATAGTGACTGCAGGCTAGTTGTATTACGAAAGGGGAAAAAAATCAGGAAGACAGTTAGGATAGAAGCCAACTGTGAAAGTCTGTTAGGCAAATCAATATTTTGGCAGGCTCAGCCTGTCAAATACTGTCAGTGTTGCACCTTGATGTGAAAGGTAAAATTATACAGAGGCCCTTTTGAAAAATCAAAGAGAAAAGACGAGTTATTGTGTAACCGCCTGTAAACATTAGAGATGGCGAAGGCTTGGCTGTCATGAACAACAAGATACGAACTGAGTTGAAAGTTCAGTCCTATGTATGTAGAGAAATAAGGCAATGTGCTCGTATTTGGATAAACCAATTTTTCAACATACAAGGCAATGGCCAAGGAGTGTAAGAATTACATTTCTATTATGGACCATTCACACTTACACGAGTCTCCAGTTTGTCACAAAACAACAAAAACATGAAAAAAGCATAATAAAAAGCTCGAGAAGAAAGTCCCATGTGCAAAACATTACGATACCCTGGATGTAGATATCATGTCGCAGCTGAATTTGACCCTATCAAAAAAGTAACTAAATGTTCTTTCACTAAATGATGACAGTTATTCCAGTACGATTCCCCCCTTCCCATACAACAGACATAAAAGATCTTTTAAAAAGTTTCACAGTATGAAAAATGTACATGAGGATGAATTCATAGGGGTATTCAGTATGTTGAGTTTTGTCAACTGAGTGTATTGATTCCAAATAACTGTAAGAGTAAAGGTGAGTTCTCATTTTTACTGCACTACATCTAATTCTATCTTCCATGTGAGGTACATGAATAAGGTCAAGAACAGGAAGCACTAAATTCTGCAGCCCTTTTTCAGACAAAACTCTTAGTTACTTTAATGGGGATTTTAATATTATGGGCTAGATTCTGGCTGCAAACAGCCAGTGAAGAATTCCCTTGGTGTAAGGAAACTCTCTGCTGCAATAAAGCTGGCAGAGCCGGCTCCTGCATCAGCCTCCCACCCATGCCACAAGGGAGTATTGGGGTGGATAAGGAGGCTAGCAGAGGTCTGCTGCACTGAACAAATCCTCCACTGGTGTAGGGTCCCCTAGGGATCCTAGGTCAGAGATGTAAATCAGACCTGCCCCTGAGCTGAGCCATTGCAGACTGGCTAGGATCAGGCCAGATTCAGGGGCTCTAACTTGCTCCCTAACAGCTCCCCCAATTCCTCTGTGTTGGGTGGAGTTCAGATGCAGGGGAGAATCTAGCCCTATATGTCCCACTGACTTAACAATTGTAGCACTTTGATCTAAGAGAGTAAACATGGAAACCCATCTTCCAAATCAACTCTTCATGAGAGAAGGGTCAGCACTTATGTGTCCTCAGCTTCTATGTTCATAGGCTTAAAACTTATCTGGAAAGTCTGAAATGGAAATATGGGACACACAGTCTTAGAGGACAATTTTGCCTTCAATTCTGCAGGGTGGATCTTCACTCAGAGCTTCTACCCTATCTTCATGCACAGAATAACTCCTGTTCCTGGACATGTGGAGCTCCTACTCGCCGTCTCCCCCTCCTATGAATATTCTAAATCAAGTCTGGCGGGTTCTATACACACAAAAAGGGCAGATCAGAGCAAAGAGCCACCATTATACCCTTTCTCTGGGAGCAACTTTTATCAGTGTTCCCTTTGGTTGCTTTCCAGTGAAGAGACTGCAAAGCAAAATAACAAATATAAGGCTCGATTGTGCTCTGGCTCTGCGGGAGTGTACAAGGGACTCAGGACGGTACGAGTCCATGTGTTCAGCTGGGCACAGGGCCTGCAAGGAGCTACTGCTGCTAGTGGTATTAGCCAGTCCAAAGGCTCATGACCCTGCCATGCCTATTGAACTGGTCAGCATAGCTGGTGGTCGTTTGAAGGAGGTAATGGGTAGTCATAAGAGGATAAGAGGGGAGTTGAAGGACTGTGGATAGGTGCTAGTGTAGGCCAGGCAAAGAGATCCATCAGAAAGGAGTTGGATGGTGAGGCTATGAGAGGGGCTCCAGAGCCCTGCTGGGGGTGCTCTTTTAGTAAACCAATCCTACACTTTCCAAAAGGTTCAAGCTTGGTTTGTAGAAAGCAAACGTTTTAGCCAATTCTTATCACAACTGCTTTGCCCGTCAAAGTGTAACATCACATGCTCTTTATCATTAATCGATACAATACCAAGGCTAGCTCCTGCCCTCTGCTATATGGTTGCACTGGGGCATAAGCAGACACAGGGAGTCACTTCCATCCTCTCTCCCTACTAGCAGCAAGGTAGGAACTATTTAGTGCTGAGGGGAGCAGAAGGAGATAGCACCAGCTATTATGCCATCCGAAATGCTGGGGCTTCAAGTGGGGCAAAGTCAGTTAGGAGACTTCTCCCCTCTGCAGTCAGCTAGTGCACATGCTGCGTTCTGCTCACCCTGAGACATCCTTGTCCTGCGCTTCTACCTGGTACACAGCTGCCACCGCCACTCTGCTCCCACCAATGCACGGCTCCTCCAGTGAAGTGCAGAACGTGCCCTAGCTATGTGTTTGCATCACAGACCAGCTACAGTTCAGCCAATCAAATGGATTTAAAAAAATATATGGATGTCTATACTCAACAGACAGGAATGTATTCAGCAAAAGCCTAATCTGCTATTACATACTTTTAACAACTGCCCACCTTCTCATTCATCTGGAAGAGCAGAAGGAGATATCTTAGGTACAAAAACATTCAAAGCTTCCATGACAGATCATTTTCTATTCTAAGAAAAACAAAGATTCCATTTTTTTCCATAGTGGCATGAGAAAGGAACAGGCAATTAACATAGACTCAGAGTTTCTCAGCTTTTGTCCCCTTGTGTTAAAAGTTTAACATTATTTAAGCTTTTCTGGTTTGCTTTGCATTGAATGCATATACAGTACTATCGCATAACATGTGGCCAACCCAGGAACCATGAAATCATGCCCAACAGTGTGTGGCTGCCATCTTGGATTCACTAGTAGCGAGAAGCAAGTCCCTGCAGGTCTCTTTTTTTCAGGTTAAGCAGGCCCTTTCTGAGGATCTTCATCCCCATCACCACACGGTTCCCACACCCTTTGGTTTGTTTTCCCTTTTCATGGCTCTGTGCTGAGGCACTTCTTTCTGGCTGAGAAGGGCTGAATGGAGAATCTCTTTAAAGTCTACTGCATTCATACTGTTCTTGCACTGGCCCAGAGCGTTAGCTGTAGTGCTAGATAAGGCACATCCCACTGCTTTGCAGCCTAACCACTCCTTGCCCATCTAGGAAGCAGGAGGTCAAACCAAGGTAGCAAATTCACGGTGCCTGTATGCAAATACAGCACTTATAGGGCCTTGCCTGCTGCTAGGTTAGAAGTGCTGAAAGATTTATATTTTTTGTGATTAAAGACGGGCTTTTGTCATGGGAAACCAAGCTTCAAAAGTGGCTCCAGGCACCTACCTTTCAGAATCAGTGAATCCAATTTGGTAGGAGCAGATTCCTGTGATACTGGATGGATTTTTAGGTACTGGGCCTAGGTACTTTCATTTTGTTGGCTTGTTGAGGGATAAATGAGCAAATGTGGATCTTCCAAACAGCAGCACAAGATGCTATGTGCAGTCATAGGGATTGAACCCTGGAACTATTTCTGGTAGTTTGCATTAATCTCTCTGAAGCCAGTCAGTGAAGGTCTGCTTAAGGTGGGAATGAGGAACTTTAGAAAGTATTTCCATTTACTGAAAAAACTTTCACTCAACCTTCCCCAAGTGCCCCACAGTGAGTGGAAAATATGCCTGAATGTTTTAAACCATATCAAACCAGATGTGCTGTTGCTTGATATTTTGATCTCTCAATATGGTGATTTAAAATGATGGATTTAAATTACCATTAGGAAATGAACCTCCAATTTTGTAATTGCTGTCACAAGTCTCACAGATGTCATTCTTGAATTCACACGATTTGAATTCTCTGCTTCTGTTTTGATCGTGTTCTCTTCAGTCAGCATAATAATTGCCAAACTGCCATTTCTGATAAGGATTTGAGGCATCACAGGCATTAACCCTCAGGATTTTGTGAGACTGATCCACTTCCAAACATGTTGGCTGCTGAAGGTGTTCTAAAACCATGTGATCCATCTAAAGAGAAACAGCACAGGACAATAGGTAACAGGACTCATACAGCAATTGTTATTATTTGCAACTGGAAAAAAAAAGCTTCAGAAATTATACTCAGTTTTCCCCAGTGGAGATTTTTGATCCCCAAGAATGTGCCCATTTTTGCATTTCTGCATTATGTAATGATTCATTCATAGGCTTAAAGGGAATTTTGGGTGGGATCCAAAGTTTACACCTGTTGTTGAACTAGAACTATATTAAACCTTCTGTGCTTCATAGGATTTTAATTCTTTGGAAATTAACGGATTAGTTTGCTTGCTGTCTGAATGGTAATTATCATGCAAAGGAAATAACTCCAGATGGCATTTGCAATATAGGATAACGTATGGCAGGAGACTTTGGTTTTCATACTGTGGTATTTTGCAACTGATGAAGTAAAAGCACACTTACTATGATGAAAAGTGTGTTAGGTAATTTGTTAATTAAGTCCAAGAGCTGGGATGCTAAATTGGATTATGAAATCGTGAGGAGTTTGAATGATTAGGGGCCTTATTCTTATCCTTTTGCACTTATGTGTGCATTTTTTAACCTACTTATACTTATTGCAAGTATTGCAAGACTACAAGTATCCTCAGTGGTAGGGACATTTTTACATTATTGCTTTACTCTGTATAATATTTGATAGCATAATTTCAGTCATGAATCTTAGTGAAATATTAGTGAAATCACCAACAGACTATTTTATTTGAACAAGTAATGGGGCTTTGTATGTGTATGACAAATTCATTGAACATGCCTTTGTTCTGATGAGAATTATGATACCTGATGAGGGGTAAGGACTTCACTATTCCTGTGGCCAGCATTAACCCATTTTCCCCCTTGTTTTCTGGTTTGCAATATTCAGTTGCTGGAGTGACTAGTTTTTAACCCTTGTTATATAGTAACTCAAACTAGTCTCCTTTGTAATCAGCTTCCAAATGATCTTTCAGCAAAACAGCATCAAGTCCCATATGGAAAGCCGGTGAATGTGAACCTAACTGGATTACAATAATACTCCTTTTTCTTGCAGACAGTACGGTGACACGCACATTAGAAAGTTAGAGATTTGGTTATATTAGGTGCCCTCTCCAAATTGTATCCTTTTCAGGAATGACAATTTTTTGTTTGTTTGTTTGTTTTTGTTACAGAAATAGCATTTGCCAGAACCCCACAAAATGCTTCAGTCCTGTTAGGCTCCAAATGTAATCACCTTTAGGATTGTCCTAATGCCCCCTGGACTCTAAATGTCTCTGACTTCTAACATTACACTCTATCATTCCTGAACAATTCCAAACGAAACTAACAATAGCCATTGTTTTTGTAGGACTTGGACAACAGCAATGTTGTGTTCCACCAGCTGACTCTGTGCTAAGAGTTAAGGAGCCCTTGTGATGTGGTGTCTACTCCCACACAAGACTGAAATGGATTTAGATGGCCGGGCAGGCCAATTAACTGCACAGGCTGTGCCTGGAGGGGGAGCCAGGGAGCAGGGAATGGATTGAAACCAGGCTCAGCTGGGCAGGAACAGGTGAGGCCTATAATGCCAGGAAGCTGACAACAGACAAAGGCTGCTGAGAAAGGCTGTAGCCACTCCCTGAGAAGAGGGAGGAGGATTTGGAGTTAGTATACCCAGAGAAAGGAGGGGAACCGGGAGTGGTAGGAAGGAGTCCAGGGAAGGAGCAACAAGGGCTGCAGGAAAGCAGGCCATAGTTGCAGGTATAGGGTCCCTGGACTGGAACCCAGAGTAGTGGGTAGGCCTGGGTTCTCCTACCAGCCACTGGGGATATGGCACAGGCAGAGGACAGCAGACTGCCTGGGCATCCTGGAAAAACCTGGAAGGGGGAACCATGGAGTGATCTGGCTGGAGGGCTAAGTCAGAGGAAGCTGTGATTCGTAGAGTGAGAGGGGTCTGTAGAATGAGAGGACAATGGGAGAGACACTTCCAGGGGATGGCGTGACACCGGCTGGAGCTAATCCCCAGGGTGGCCTGGAGGAGTGCCACCAACGGTGAGTAAACCCCATGACAGTCTTCCATTCCCAGAGCAGTGCTGACTCCATTGCACACACACAGAAGTAAACCAAAAAAGCCATGTTTATTTTTAGTTAGAAATGAACCCTAACCACAACCCCTGATTTGAACCCTGGGTTTGAGAGGACAAGATTAAGATTAAATCCCTTTTGTGTGGACTTCCTCAGACCTGCAGGAGGGGAGAACTAAGGGTGTTCCTTAGCTCCACTTATAAGCCTTTTGGTGGAAGATGTTTTCTCTCCATTACCCCACATCCCCAGTGAGCAATTTACATTTTAAATTCTGTTTCTGCAAGGAAATATGCTAGTGACTTATTTTTTTATTTAAATATCTCTAGAGTTCTTTCACTTGCTGTATTAAGCTCAGTGGTGCAGAAGGTCCCCAGTGATGTTCCTGATTTAAAAAGTAATAACTTTTGAAATTGAACTTTAATCTAATCTAGAAAGTTTTGGTGTCAAAAACTAAGTCTTATTTCTCTCCATCTTTCTGGTTTTTTCTGTGTGTGTTTTCTGTCTGGCTTTTGCTGCAAAGTGGTTGAAGAGTTAGTCAAAGTTCAAAATGTCTATCTGTTGTTAGGATGTCATAATTCCAGAGCTCCTTGTTCAATTAATTTCAATTTCTGTGGAAAATTTCTACCTTGCCTCAGAACTAACCTACTAATTCTGAGATTAACATTTTGTGGATTTTAGGTGGTGGCCAAATTTGGATTAAAATGGAAACTCAAATGCAACCTTAACGATAAAGCAATTTCCACATTTCTCAGCAAAATAAGAATCACTCAGCCTGTCTCATTCTCAAATTCTGGAGTTATATTTTATGCTAACAAAAAAATATCAGTTTTAATCCTGTGTTACAAATCCAATTACTATATTCAATATATAAACTTTTGTTTTTAACCTCCAAGACTTTTAAAAATAGTAGATACAATAAACCTTAATATTGAGCAAGTAACTTACTCTCACTGTGCCTCAATTTCCTACCTGTAAATAGAGGTAATAATAATACTTCCTCTCTTCCACCCTGTCTTGTCTATTTAGATTAAAAGCTCTTCAGGGCATAGGCTGGCTTTTATTATGTGTATGTACAATGCCTAGTGCAAATAGCCCTCATCATGTCTGGGACCCCTACATGCCACAGTAATACAAATAATGAATAATAGTCACCCTCATTAATATTCAAAATAAAATAAATAAAATAAAACACCCAAACTCAGGAGATGTTAATAGTAACATATTGGGTAATGTTTTGTTTTTCTTTGTACAATGACAAGTCCCTAGCCTCTGTTTGCCAGAAGCTGGGAATGGGCAACAGGGGATGGATCACTTGATGATTACCTGTTCTGTTCATTCCCTCTGGGGCACCTGGCATTGGCCACTGTCAGAAGACAGGATACTGGGCTAGATGGACCTTTGGTCTGACCCAGTGTGGCCGTTCTTATGCTTTTCAGATGGCCCAGAAAGGATAATATTTCATCAGTGGAGGGTGGGGGAGAAAGGCATTCAAGTCTTTTTGGCTTGTGAGTTTTTATGGCTGTTTTCAAAGGAGGGGGACTGACAGTGATAACTTTCGACTGTCTTTCTCCCCACAGGGCTGGTACTATATGCTTCCAGTGTCCAGGGCTTTCCTAAAAACTAATCTGATCTACTTCAGTGAACTAAATGATATAGTTCAGGCTTGTCACTAGTTCAGTCCTGTGCAGGTACAATTATCTGTGTCCATTTGTGTTGAATTGGGTATTGTGGCTTTGTAAAATGAAACATGACTTTCTGTATCCTAGCAGGAACCATCAAATGTATCTAGTTTAAGGCTTGAAGTTCAGCCTGGAACAGTTTCTGACCATCAAAAATTGTCACTGTACCTACTGTGCAATCTGGTCTCATAAATGGCTGACAATTTTCTTTTATTTTTACAAAATATCCTGGCTTTTGTAAGGAGTGATTTTTTTTTTCTTTTTGGTTTGAGGAGGGTTTTTTGTTGTTTTAGATTGGCTAAAAAGAACAAATGGAAGGAGAGTCAATAATGGAATGTGTTATTGAATATCGATCAGGTAACACAACAGCTACACTTTTGTTTCCTAAATTGAAGGCTTCTCTAAAAGCATGTCATTTCAGAGGGGGAAAAATCATTTCTAATTATTCATGGAACTTTTTAATGCTTAGAGTTATCTACAAGCCTGAATCTTTGACTTTGCAGAGGTAGGAAAAAAGAGAACAAAATGTCATTTGAATGATTTTGTGTGTGTGTGTGTGTGTGTGTGTGGTTAGTTTCACTATATTACATTTTGCTTGATGCAATGCTAATGCAGCACACTGATATACACCACCCTGAAAGGTAAATGGGGCCATGGGAGTGAAATCACACTGGCAGCTGGTTAGCTTTCAATGTAACTTGGAGGAAATAATCTTGAGGATTGAAAACTGCGTTAGCAGACTAATGATCAGAGTGCCTGAAATAATTTGAAGTAATGTGTACCTTAGGAAAAAGGCGATTTTTGTCCTTTTTTCCTTATATCTATTCAGAAATTCACAAAGAGACAAACTAAATGTGTGTTTTTCTCTTTATATCTTTGTGAATTTGGTATAGTCTCTCTCACTGCCAAACACGTGAAAATCATACAACACCGGCAATAAGTATTGTTTTCCTTTGTTTAGTTTTATTTCAGGTGTAACTACGGTGGTAGTGGAGGGGAAATCATTACAAATGCTCTACTTACCAGTTCTGGTTGAAAGGGCACCAATGATTTATGCAACCATTTCAGGCTATTGTTTCTGTTATCGCAAGGGTACAGGCCCAGTGTTCTCTTTGCATCTACTGGTGCTACGCAGAAGTCCCCATGTTTTATTAGTCTCAGCCAAGTGTAGTTGAACTTCTGGTTCTGTGGAGGAGAAACAATAGCAGACTGATTTCAGTTTGGGTTTTGTGAGCTATTTCCCTTTATTTCTCTATCTTACATGTCTAAAAAATCCAGCCACATAAATCTAGGTTTTGTATAATTGTTCCAGATATGCCAGATTCTGTTCTATTAGTGTGAATCTGGAGTAAATTCACAGAGTAAAGTTCTGGTCTAAGGCCTGATAGTGCTCTCGGTGACCTCAGTAACCAGACTACTTCCGACTTTGATTAGAAAACAATCAGTCACTCAAACTGCTGTAGCTGAGATCAGAACATAGCCCAATAACTCAAAGTTTTCTAATGTTTGCATTAACAATGTACTATTACAGGGATTCTCAAACTATGGTCAACAAAGCATTTCCTGGTGGCCCACAGAGCAGAACGGAGTACAGGGTAGTTATGAGGGTGGGAGAGGAGAGGATCCATGAGAGGATCTTTTATAAACTGGACTGTAGAAATGAAGAGTTGGAGACAGCACCAGAACAAATTCTGAAAAGGGGATTTGTCTACTACTACCAACACCAGATTGCAATGGTGGAGCTTCAGGACTGGCCTCCCACGATGGCAGAACAGCGCTCAGTGACAAAAGGCCAACCCTGCCCCCTTTAGGACAGTTACTCTTGATCAATCCTAGCAGTGCCCTGATGTCTATATTGGCTAGTAATCAGTAGGGTATTACCCATCAGGAGGCACTTCCTATAAAAGACAACAGAGGAAAGTAGCCCCGTTTCTGCAGAAACTTCCATGTACCCTCCCTTCTATGCTGGCTTTGTTACTGTGGTAGAGTACACTAGTGGGCCTATTGTATTTAAAGTTTTCTCTCCACTATAGGCATGTATGGAATTTTGCATTTGAGTTGTATTTCAGACTTCTATTTGGTTTGGAGGGTCTTGGAGCTTTCATGAAATGGTGCAGGCTCCATTGCTTAGCTATTGCCTCTACAAACACAGCCCAGTACTCATTTCTTGTTTTACAAGATGGCATCTTTTAGCAATGTGCCTGGCAGTAAGGATTACATGAACTTCCAAGATGGACTTCAAGTCAGTGAGGTGGTGGGTAGGGAGATTCTTTAGCATAAGCAATAAAACTGACAATATTTGACATCCAATATACAAACCAGCAATCCCAAATACATCTTACCTTGTTGCTAATGTTACAAGTCTCAAAGGCCAGAGTGGAGTTTTCCACAGTAATGCATCTAGCCATAGCTATGTTAACAATCTGGGAACAAAATTAAAAATGGAAATTCAGAAAAGGGAATAACATCAAAGTGAGGCACAAAAACGCAAGAGACAGAACACCGCAAACAGAACAATTATAATAATACCTAGTTCTTATATAGTGCTTTTCATTAGCAGATCTCAAAGCGGTCAGTATCATTCTTCCCATTTTACAGTTGGGGTAAGTGAGGCACAGAGTGGGGAAGTGACTTGCCCAAGGTCACCCAATATATTAATATATAAGAGTATTACATTCTAATTAGCATAAAAACAACAAGGAGTTCTGGTTAGCATAAGAGTTTGTCTCTACATGAAAATTAATCTGGAATAAGATGGGGGTGAATTGAAAGCAGATTAACTATTACTGATTAACTCCATGTGTGGACAAGAGCATAAGAGAATAAGAGCATCCACGCATGGATTTAGCCAGGAATAGCTATTCAAGAATCTTCTAGGGCTTGTCTACACACGGAGTTATTCCTGAAGTAATTGGTTAGCATTATCTCTTTTACTGGATGCTCTCTATAAGAGAAACATAGTGTAATCTAGGCAAACTAAAGATAACAGAACATATTCTCTGCTGGTGTCAGTGGTGCCCATAATATCTGCTTGAACTCTTTTGTCTGCCAAGAGATGCTTTACATTAGCCTTTTTCTGGAACACAGGAGGCAGCAAGAGTAAGTTTTTCATTAGGCACAGCTAGCTTTCCTATTGCTGCTTCATATGCTGTAACGGTTATTGAAAAGCGATTTATAAATCCCCTCACATTCCTGCAGCACAGTCTAACCAACCCAAATGAGCAGCAGGTTAGGAGAAAAATCCTCTGAAATTGACCTTATGCAGACAATTTGATTGCCTGGCCAATCAAATCAGAGATCAGATATCTCCAGTTATCTTGGCCAACCAAAGCTAATTCAGAGTTAAAAGGTGCTCGGAGCTAGTCATGCAGCTACACTTTGTTAACGAGAAGGTCAAAAAAACAAAACCCAAAACCATAATAGCTGGCAAAGCCTACCTGCTGTCATCAGACCTCTGACTGGTGATGGATTCAGGACACAAGTGGTGGGATACATTTCTATTCTATTGAGGCTATTATACTGCACCCTTCACTGCTGCATCTGAGCATCTCCCCGCAGGGGATTAAATTACATCACTAGTATCTGTCATGTATCCTTTTCTTTCGTTCTCCTTCCCCAAGGGGAAAACTGTTTGTGGATTTTTATATCTATTTAATTTTATTATATATAATGTGATCTGTGTCATGTCGCTAAGATAACTCTTCAGCCCTCGCAGATAGGGTTGGCTGCCCTTGATCCAGTCAGTGAAAGGGTAGTATTGGTACTTATGGTAATACAAGAGCCAGCAGCAGTTGTGTACATACTACACTTTGGAAAGAAGGAATTTCAATTGTAACTTAGCCAAAAGGTTTATGATTATCTTTTTAAATGTTTGCATCATATTGGTGGGAAAAAAGAATGAGTGAC
Organism: Terrapene triunguis; assembly: GCF_002925995.2. Lineage (NCBI taxonomy): Eukaryota > Metazoa > Chordata > Testudines > Emydidae > Terrapene > Terrapene triunguis. Next base: position 28,816,302 of record NW_020664413.1, on the reverse strand, counting down.
AGAACAATGTCTGGCAGGAAATAGCTAGTTAGAAAGTGCAGATGCGAATGAGAATTTTTTTTTAAAAGTGTCTAAATATTTTCTCTTTCCAGATGTTCCTTTGTTTTTGTTGCGATTCAGGTGGCCTCAGGTCTCTCAGGTGTCTTGTATCTCTTCATTCTGCCTCTTTTGCTCTATTTTCCCTACAATTGCCATTACATCAGGGAGTCATCATCATGATACCTTGTTAGCATGACCATCTGGAGAATTTATGGCTTGCACTAAGCTTTCTTGTACTGCTGTTTGAATGACCAGACAAATGCATTCTAAGGGCATTTATGCATTCTGAAGTTCATATCAGAATGCTGCTTATACTGGGCTGAATTCTGCCAGGTACCAATTGCCCTCAGTTCACACACAAGGAAGTCAATGGAACAATATTGATTTATAACAGATGAGGAGTTGGCTAGATCGTCAGGCTCAATGGGTAGTGATCAATGGCTCCATGTCTAGTTGGCAGCCATTATCAAGCGGAGTGCCCCAACGGTCGGTCCTGGGGCTGGTTTTGTTCAATATCTTCATTAACGATCTGGAGGATGGTGTGGACTGCACTCTCAGCAAGTTTGAGATGACACTAAACTGGGAGGAGTGGTAGATACGCTGGAGGGTAGAGAGAGGATACAGAGGGACCTAGACAAATTAGAGGATTGGGCCAAAAGAAGTCGGATGAGGTTCAACAAGGACAAGTGCAGAGTCCTGCACTTAGGAAGGAAGAATCCCAAGCATTGCTACAGACTAGGGACCAAGTGGCTAGGCAGCAGTTCTGCAGAAAAGGACCTAGGGGTTACGGTGGATGAGAAGCTGGATATGAGTCAACAGTGTGCCCTTCTTGCCAAGAAGGCTAACAGCATTTTGGGCTATATAAGTAGGAGCATTGCCAGCAGATTGAGGGATGTGGTCATTCCCCTCTATTCGGCATTGGTGAGGCCTCATCTGGAGTACTGTGTCCAGTTTTGGGCCCCACACTATAAGAAGGATGTGGAAAAATTGGAAAGAGTCCAATGGAGGGCAACAAAAATGATTAGGGGGCTGGAGCACATGACTTATGAAGAGAGCCTGAGGGAACTGGGATTATTTAGTCTGCAGAAGAGAAGAATGAGGGGGATTTGATAGCTGCTTTCAACTACCTGAAAGGGGGTTCCAAAGAGGATGGATCTAGACTGTTCTCAGTGGTACCAGATGATAGAACAAGGAGTAATGGCCTCAAATTGCAGTGGGGGAGGTTTAGGTTGGATATTAGGAAAAACCTTTTCACTAGGAGGGTGGTGAAGCACTGGAATGGGTTGCCTAGGGAGGTGGTGGAATCTCCTTCCTTAGAGGTTTTTAAGGTCAGGCTTGACAAAGCCCTGGCTGGGATGATTTAGTTGGGGATTAGGTCCTGCTTTGAGCAGGGGGTTGGACTAGATGACCTCCTGAGGTCCCTTTCAACCCTGATATTCTATTATTCTAACTGAGGTATATTTATTGTATTTTAAGATAATCATGGCAATATTTGAAAATTATAGCTGGTTGAGCTATTATTAAAAAATGTAGCCGCTTTCCTCCCTTTTTAGATTACTGAACCTTTTATGAACTAATCCTGATTTCTGAGAGTAAATCTGCGGTTAATAAAATATTTTCCAAGTAGCTTTGATTAATATTATTCATCCTACTGGTAGCTTCTGAATGATTATTTCAGTAATCAGTATTTATTTGTGTTGTGCTATTTGATCAACTCTACTGGAAAATACGGTCCACATCGCAACTAAAGTAAAGCAACCTTAACTCAGCTTCACTGACTCCCTGGGGATTCCCTGAGGTAGAGAAATATCTGGGAGTTTATAGCCAGCAGAGCAGCTCTTTACCACCCCTGGCACTGCCCTTGGCCTGGGAGGCATGTTTGAGGTGTGGCAGAGTATGGCCATGTCTGCTCCTGGCTGCTGGAATAACCTAGGAGGTAAATCGAAGCAGTACTGGGGGGCTGAACTGCCCCACAGCCAGCATCTGTGCCAACAGGTGTAACACTACTTATGCTCCTGCCCTCAGCAGGACAACACAAGCACAGCTGAGGATCTGACCGATTACTTTCAGGAGTGCTACTCTTGCTAAACTAGAACTCTAAAACTAGAACGACTTCCAGAAGCTGACAGAACTACATATGGTAACAAAGCGCCTTACTTTTGTGACCTGGGATCACTGTCACTTGTTCTTAACATTCAGATTTTTTAATTTAAATTTATGCTGAAATTATAAATGAAGTAGCATGTCCATGATGCCTCAGGAGGGACTATTTTATGCTTTTGTATTTTTAGAAATGTTTCCAACAGCCCTGAACTTTGGTGAAGAAATATGGACCAAGATCAGAATCTACATTTTGTTCACACACACACACATAAAGAGATGCTGAATATGTGAATAATTAGCACATTGTGAAAATGAGACTCACCTGACATTGAAGTTCACAGAATGGTGTGAATATAACATCAGAGGAAGTTAAAGGGAAGTAAATTCAGAGAATACACACAACCTGATCCTGCTACATTCCTTACACAACCACAACTTCCATTAAAATCAATGGGAATTTGGGGTGGGTAGGGAAAGCAGGACTGAACACAAAATATTTCTGAAAAAGTATTCTGTCCACTATACCTTTGTTGCATTTGTATAAGTACCGGAGACTGGGTTTTAGCTGCACTTTGATATGTGATATGACTAGGGTGACCAGACAACAAATGTGAAAAATCGGGACGGGGGTGGGGGGGCAATAGAAAACTATAGACGAAAAAGACCCAAAAATTGGGACTGTCCCTATAAAATCAGGACATGTGGTCACCCTAGATATGACTGTTTGGGAGGATACTTCTACTTTTTTGTTTGAAAATAGAAATGAGGCTGTTTTTATTGTAGAAGAGAAAAATAGATTTCTAGTGCACTCTAGTGGTGTCAGGCTCTCAGTACAAAACAATAATTATTGTTCATGTACTATATCGATTCCATGAATAAATTATTGAACCCCTAAAAATCCTGGAGATTATAGATAATATATCTCTGCATCCACCATATCTCTGTCTGTAGCCACAAGTTTTCTGAAATATAAACTCCGGAAATGAGGTAAATTGCTCAGATGTTTCACTATTATCTTGACTACTATGGGGTAATTTATCATGTCAGTTATCACTGAAGAGGCTTGTTAATGTAAAATTTTGTCTTTTGGGGGGGGGGGGGGGAAGAGGGAAGTGCAAAAAACATGGACTCTTCATTATCAGAAATGTCACCCAATAGAAAATGCGAAGAGAAACACAGAAATACCAACCAATAGGCTATATCTTCAGATTTGTCACCTGTCATAGAGCAAAGAAAATTACTACAACATAATGAAACCATTTTGTCCTAAACCATGATCTGCAGTAAAGGTGAAATTCACCATGGCTGAGGGAGACAGTATGAGGCCCTCTGCACCTCTAGGAGTCATTGAGCTTGTGTGTCACAGCCCAACCATAGAAAGTAAGTTTTTAAATGAAGAGTGACTCGTTAACACAGAAATGTAAACATGCATTTGTAGTGCAATTTGCCCTTGTAAAGTTCACATACCAGCCCACTGGCTTTAACAAGAGGAGCTTCCAGGTCTGGGTAGATGTTCGCCAGATACCACTTGAAGTTTTTGCACTTAAGCTTCTTCCGCAGTTCTATTTGTTGAGTCAAGTCTCCAACATCCAGGTTTTTCTGGATTAAGTGGTAACCATGTCCATAGAACAATTCTTTGTACTCATCTAACCAGACCTCGGCAACACGTGCCAAATTCCGCTCCACTGTTTTTATCCGGTCTTTAGGGAAGGAGTACGGGTTGTCATTCCTGAAAATATGTCCAACTCTGGAGCATGGGATGATCTCAATTTCTCCTCCACACATCCAGACCTGGCAAACAGAGTTTGATTTGATAAAAATGTTGGTCAATGGTACCTTCTGGTATACAATAGATCTGATTTTGAAAAGTGGCCTCAATTTTTGTAGGCACAATTTTGTGGGTGTAACTTGCACTTATGTGTAGGCTCAAATGAAGAGAGCCCAATGGGAAATGGTCTGTGTTGGGTGCACTGTGGAGCAGTATTACCCTAGGGGGAATCCTCTCAATCAGGTACAATCCCTTCAGAGCTCCCTAGGCCACATAAGGGAGGAGCAGCATATGCCTATCTCACCAACTTCTAGGCTGGTGTGGAGGAGGCACACAGCCAAAGCCCTGCTTCTTCCTGACCCATTTAGAGAGGTTTGCCTAGCAGAGACTGTGTAGTTGGTGTATCTGGTCCCTGTTCTGGGATGAAAATGAAGGTTTCTTGGGCCTTTGTCTATGCATAATACCTGAGTATCTCTGCAATTCAAATACTTAGATGCCTTAATGACAGTGTTTGCATGAGCAATTAATTGGTGGTATATGAAAAATGCCTCTTAGGCTGATAGACCAGGAATTGAACCAGAGACTTCCCGAGATAAAATCGTGAACTGCTACAGCTTGAGCTGAAGAGCCAAGCCTTTATCATGACTGGCGCTAACAACTCCTTTCCTTTGCGGGTCAGTACACAGGGGGATCTTTAATACACTCACCCGTGAGTTATAGATGGAATTATTTTCAGGGAAAAAACTGTAGCCACAAAAATGGATGTCAGGGAGAGATCTTGTTAAAAATCAAGTCAAATGTGTTATTCACGCAGACTAACTTGAAAATACTGATAAACAATCCTCCGAGCATTGCTGAGTTGAACAATAATTCTACACCTGGCTTGTATTAGCAAAAAATCATAAATAAATGACGAGCATAGCTTGTGGCCCATGTTCCAGGCCAAAAAGGAAGTAATTTCCACAACAATCTTTAGAAAGGGGAGGAGAGCCTCGGGTTTCAAAGCCATTCCTTTTTGCAACATACGTGAATGCAAGAGTTACTGTTTAAATCAGGAGGGTTCAAAGTTCATCCTTAACTGCTAGTAGAGGCCCTGATTCAGCAAAGCACTGAAGAATATGAATTGGGGCCTCAATGAAATTCAGAGATAATAGCATTTAAATAGAATTTACAAGAATTCAAATTGACTGAAAGAAACATTCAGTAACATTATTACTATTTAGGAAAGCAGCATACCTTGAACGAAAGCTCCATATTTTCACCTCCCCAAACATCCAGGCCAGGATCATACGTTCCAAGTTCAAAAAAATACTTCTTATCAATAGAAAATAATCCACCTGCCATTACGGGACACCTAGGAATGAACCACAGACCTTACATTGTTATTCTGTGGGACAATAAAAATGCACCTGCAACAGCACCCCTACACAGGAATAGCCTGGAAATCATGGACTCCCTGTGACAGGTGCTAAGTGTAACACCCTATGTTAATTTGCACATATAGAAATGGAAACTAAGCAGACACTAGATAGTTAATGAACAGAGAGAGCAAACAGATCAGTTTGAAGAAATGGAGAGACCCATTGGATATGAAAATAAGCAAAACCACACTGTTTAAAATCTGAAGTTAACCAAGTGACAGTGAGAGCACCATATGTGTTACCTCGCTGTAGACAGGCAAGCACACTAACAAAATGGATACTAATGTTTAAAAAAGCATGTGATGGAAAGTAAACACGGGGCAAAGCCTTGGTTAGAAGAAAGTACAGTACGCTTTGGCAAAGTGGCTGAACAGAAGCTGAAAATTTTAATGAACCACTAAGGTAATTTTCTGATATCAGTTTTGTCTGTCTGTTTGTCTGTCTGTCCAGGTTGGTGCCAGAGGAACTGAAATATCATCTTGGGCTCAAATTTTAGATTAAATTTCTAGAGGTTTTTTTTTTCCTGTTAGAGACTAGAAGCCAAATGCTTTAATCAGTGGTGCAAAGTAGAGTCATGAGATAAGTAGCAAGGTAATACAAAAAGAATGGATATAAACCAGAAAGGCCACCATACAGATGATTCTCATCCTATGGAAACAACATTGTCTCTCCTATACAGTCACTAGGAAGATGGAAGGAATCAGAGACAAAGACCACTTACTCCGTATGGTATCTCCTAAAACAGTCTGGGCTGGATTCTCCACATCACCCATTTAGTTCTGAACACAGTCAAGGGGAATGAGATGTAGGAACCAGTTATGGCTCTCTGATCCTGCACTGTCCAGCCCTGGTACAAGTCAGAGCTGCTGGGAGCTGATCTAGTCTATTTGCTGGTGTGAGGTCCCTCTGTGTCCTTACGCTAGTGGGGGATTGGGTAGAGTGGAGGTCCATTCTATCATGCCCCTCATCACCTCTCAGCCCACTCTGCTGCAACCCTGATTCATCACCTCCCTCCTCCTACACCAAAGGAAAAAGCGAGTGGCACAAAGTGGACTTTGCTGGCTGAGGAATCCCACCCCCTAACTTCAAGTGCTGACAACAAACCCAACATGATTTATGGCTGATAAGTGCAAAGTCAGCCCAGTTCTTTTGATTTTAAGTGCACCTAATTGCAAAAGCTTGTGTGGCTTCTGACATAAAGGGACCATTTGCTGCTGCAGTGTGATTGTTCTAGTACATGACCTTTATCTCTGGCTATGCCAGGACTGGAATCCCTTGCCTGTTATGCTGAAGCCCTTGAGGCCATGCAGCATCCAGCAGAATATTTACAGCTCATGGGATTTTGAGCAATGCCTGTTGTGCTCTCTGTGACTCAGGTTGGCACACATCAGGTGGCACGACTTCCTACACAACTTAATTGCACAGATTTTTCTGGATGTTGGCCTTTCTGTGCCCATTTATGTAAAAGGGGAACTTTTGGCTCAAAAAAGACTAGTTTGAAGCTCTGATGAAGGAGCATTTCTGCTCACAAAATGCTTAATTTTATACTCTTACCTTATTATATCTGTTTCCTTGATTTTATCTTTCTCAATGACCTCTGGAGGAATCTGCCTCCATCCAAAATTCATTGGCCAGGTAAAAATCCCACGCTGAAAGTTATCCACTGTCATGTAACTAAACACAGAAAAAGAAAGCTATAATATCAAGTTTTTAAGCAGACTCATAATCAAAAGGAATAAGTGAAAATGAACTTGTCTATATAATTAAAGCAAAAATCCCAAAGATTTCTTCATGTATCTTCTTTGAGCACTAAACATTCATGACCTACCAAACAGTAAATGCAAATTGTGGTAACTGAGGTAGTTGTATGTATTTTAATATTTGTTCATGTACATTTTTTTCTTCTTTTAGTGAAATAATTTGTGAAAAGTAATTAGCAGGTTAAGTAGTTTGCCTTCCCATAATTAATATTTTTGAAACTTTTAATTTGTAAGTGTTTTTTTTGTGAAAGTTGCTTGTATTATGATCTGGAAGTACAATATGGCATAGAATGAAATTACCTCATGTCCTTGTCACTGATTACTTCAATAACTGGGCATGCTACTTTCTTTCTGTTTAAACGGACTCTTTCCAGAAGTGGTTCCAACCATCCTACATTACATTCCACATGAGAATCTAAGAATGTCAATACATCACCTAGAGGGCAGAACCAAGAGGGGATTATTTCATTTCTGAGAATGAAATATGTTCAGTAAAGTCCATGTCCAGCAACTACTGCCCCTAACAAAAATACTCTACTCCCATGAACCCACCTAGGAAGAGACCAAGTATGGCCCTCATTCTGAACACATTTTGATCTCAGTTATGATTTCCAGACAACTGTTTTGCAAAGAGTGTTGCCTGCTCACAAAATGCCACATTCTGGCCACCTTTGCACACATGCATAGACAGGAGGGGAATGTGAGCCAGGGTGGTAGCCAGAATCCCAGGGAAGGACTCTCCCTTCTCCCTACTCTCTCCTAAAACCCTTGTAGATGCTAATCATCTGAGGGTATGTCTACACTACAGGATTAATCCGAATTTAGATAATTCGAATTTGGGAAACAGGTTGTATAAATTCGATTGTGCGCGGCCACACTAAGCACCTTAATTCGGTTTTAAACCACATTAATTCGGTGGTGTGCGGCCACACTACCCCATTAACTTAAACACAGTAATTCGGTGGTGTGCGTCCACACTAACCCTAATTCGAATTAACAAAATCGATTTAGGCTCTACTCCGTTCGTCGAGGTGGAGTACAGAAATCGATTTAAAGGGCCCTTTAATTCGAATTAACTGGCTCTGTAGTGTGGACGGGTGAAGGGTTAATTCGGATTAAGGCAGCTAAATCCGAATTAAAGTCCTAGTGTAGACCAGGCCTGAGATGAGTGGTAAGAGACAAAGAGGTGGGTGGAGCATGCTCGATATCTTAACTGGCAGACAGAGCTGGTCAGATGCAGAATGTGGAGCAAACTGCCCCTGCTGCTTTAGTGAGTGCTTCCCAGAAGCCTCTAGGAGGAATTCTTGCTAAGTGAGGTATAATTTCTCCTGTGGGTTCCAACTGCCTCCATGCTTCCTCCAGAGTGGGTATGAGCACTTGGACAGAATCTTGGACTCAAAAGTGCACCTCCTAGTAGAGAAGGCAAAACTAGAATGTAAGTCTGGAAAGGGACACTCTTCCCTAACTCAATGCACAATATAAGGGGGAAAATGCTTCCTGGGCAAAGTGGAAGAAAAGGTAGGACCCATGACCCCAAATACACATTCCCTTCAAACAGCCTCAGAAAAACATACACCTCTTTCTGCTTACCACCCAAACAAGTTCCCAGCCAACAAAACAATGAAGGCAAGCTTAAGAGATACAAGACAAAACTGGTTGTTAGTAGAAAATTCAGTATATGACATCATTGGTGCAGGACAATACAGACATTTTAATGACAAAATGATATGGGTCTGTGAGCATCAAGAAGTGAGGTGAGGGAAAGACAGAGGATGTTAGCATTTCTAAAATACAGAGCCTCACGGTAACGTACTATAGCTCAAAGGAGCCAGCTTTTTGGCTGCTCAGTAAAATTGTTGTTTTACTTAACAAATCCTACTCAAATCCTTTATCTTGTTACTGCCTAATTTCAAATCACCCGGCTACTTAGAGCTGGTAGAAAAAAAGTTCAATAAATGTATCCTGCAAATTTTGCCTTTATTTTCCAAATATGTGATGGGCTGAGTAGTACAACATAGCAAGCTGGTCAAATACTTGCTAAATTCTTTGCCAAACAATGACAAAACTTGCCAAATAATATTCAGCTCTCTCTAATATTAGTTCAAGATGCTATGATATACAGCACAGTAATAAACGGTTACATTTTTGTAATATAAATCTCCTATTCAGACAAGCCCAAAATGGCAAATAAGAATAACTTTCCTCTTACCTTTAGCAATCTCTGCCCCTGCTAGTCTGGCTCGTATTAAACCATGTCTTTCTTTGAGGTGAAGGAGCCGAACCTTTGGAAACTGTGACATATATTTGTCCAAGCTATCCTTGAGGTATTCTAAACAGGAGAGAAATTAGCAAATTCTTACAAATGATTGGCTTGTCTTTTTAAAGCCATAACAAAGCAGTGAAAAAAGTTCCTTCTCACTAAGTTTTAAACCATCTATGAAACACACTAGTTTTTTTCACTTGGCTTAGGCCCTTTAACAGCACTGTTTCTTCCCTCCCCAAACTATTTGGAAACCTCTTTGTATGAATCATGTGTTTGGAACACAGCCAATCAGAAGGGACAGGGCAAAAATATGTATGCTATGGATGGGATTTTTGAAAGCGTTCAGCATTAGCCAAACTCTGCTCCTATGCAGGTGAATGGTAAAACTCTCATTAATGTCAATGACAGCAGAATTAGGTTATTGCTGCACAGTTTGAAAATCCCAGCCTGTGTGACATTGGTCCCCTGCCAACCTCTGGCATTCCTCATTGAAGTTTATACTTAACATTTCCTTTAGAACTTATAAAATCAGAATTTTCTCCTTTAAAACACCATAATTCCCATTAAAAACTGGCTCTCAAGTTGGTTTTCGTAGGGTGACTGTGTTTTGCTGTGCTTTGCAAATTTTCTGTTGAATTCCAACAGCTAATATTAACTGCTACAGTTAAACAATCTATCTGGTCTTAAATTGAGTGAGGAATGCAGCATTGCAGGTCATTATTTCTCATGTGGCACTTTATATTTGTTTGACTTTGTTGTAGGAGTGGGTTTTATTATATAAAATTCTCAGAATAAAATGTGAGAAAGAAAGCTGTATGAGTTAGCAGCAATCCCAAGCGTATGTGGGTTAAATATATTGGGACAGATCTTTGCCTCAGTAAAGACAGAGTGAAATCTGAGCGAGAGCTTCAGTGAAAGTTTCTGCAGTGGAGTTTGACACCTGCCTCTGAAGCATCTATAGCTGGCCACTGCCACAGATAGGTATTGCACTAAATTGACCACTGAACTAATTCACTGTGGCAATTCCTGTTTATATAAGTTTGCCTGAGAAAGAGCCTTAGGATCTGGCTCCTGAATTTTACATGTTCTTTTTTGCTTTTCCAAAGGAAACAATTGTTTACATTTCAAAAGCCAAGTGAAAATCTTGGCCTGCGTTTTTTAAACTTTGTGGATACACTAGAAGTTCTGCTTTTTCTGCCACTCCTAGAAATACAATACCACATAAAACACAGTTCTCTCATTACTTTACCATCACCCATGACATTTCTATTGCAAGATGCCCAGTATTTTCATTATGCCACTGGCTGGTTAGTCCATACAAAGGAAAGTGCAAAAGTGAAGGAAAGTTTGCTAGAAAATAGAGTACACATCTATTTGCCTAAAAAAATGCAAATGTCTAACATTTATATACTGAATTAAATCGTTTTCCTCTCATCCTCCTTATGTCAGTTCTCTTTTTAGATTGTAAACTCTTTGGGACAGGGATCCTGTCTTCGTGCTACAGCACCTAGCACAATTGGGTCATGATCTTGATTTGGTACAGGGCTTGCCATGAGGAGCTAAAAATCTAAGAATTATCCCATTGTTAAATTATTCAAGGCTGAACTCTGTTGTGGAGTATTGAGAACCAAAGTATTAAAAATAGGATGACCAGACAGCAAGTGTGAAAAATCAGGACGGGGGTGGGAGGTAATAGGAGCCTATATAAGAAAAAGACCCCAAAATCAGGACTGTCCCTATAAAATCGGGACATCTGGTCACCCTAATTAAAAAGCAGAGACTCAGTGGCATTGCAGTTTACTATGACTGTGAATGTAACTTGACTGTACATAACAGTGACCATTTAGATGCTTTCAGACTACACAATCGCTTAAGAGATGAAGAACAGTTCTTTTATCTAGGTGAGATTCCACAGCCACTGAAGTAGGCCAAATGTAATTGAATTTGGCCAGGACTCTGTGATTATCACTCCAACTGTCATGAAAGTGTTTTAGTATCTTGGGTCGGGGCACCTATTTTACACCTCATATGAAAGCTGGAGCCTCAAGCATCAGAGTATTCACAACACAATGGGGCATTGGCTTCATATTGATTCAGAAGGAAGCATGCCATCTCCTGATTCGTCATAAACCACACTACTTTCTTTGGAAGTGTTTTTGGAAGTCTCCTATCCAAACACTACATTGGCCTCATCCTGGCTGAGGGAATCGATTCAAACTGTGATTACAGCATAAGGTGGCATAACTTCATGATTAAAACATGGGGTCAAATTGAAATTAATGAAGAAAATTATTTCTTCTCCTATACCGAATGTAAGTACAGAGAAGCAAATTGCTGTTTAGCCCTGGGACACATTCATTTCCTGAATTTAAAGGAAGCTTCACCTACCTTTTGTGCTGAAGTCATCCACCAGAATAATCTCTTTAATCAGGTGAGGAGGAGATCGATTGAGGACACTGTGAACGGAGCGTAGAAGAGTGGACCACACTTCATCCACAAAACATATGATAATCGTGGTAGTTGGAAGGTCATTGTGAACCAGTTGTTCTGAACACCTAAAATGTCAACAATACAAATGAACAGCATCCAGCAGGTGATGTTTTCAATGTACACGAGGCCAGAGGATTTAATTTTCTGTAAATTTCTGTAAAACTTTGAAAGGCTGCTTATTTTGTGTTTAGCTTGGAGATTTATAAGGGGGGGGGAGGGTAGAAGTATTCTGAATAATAAAGATACAACACCAATAAGGAAATTCCAGTGATACAAAGATGAGCGTTCAGGTGCATTAGATGATTTTTATAATGTATATATCATTACTTGTAGTGGGGGCAGTCTCAGCAGAGAGGCCAAGGATATCCTCTCTCTCTCACTCACATGCGAGCACACACACATACAGCCCTACTTCTTACCCACCTACAGAGTGCCACACCTGTTTTAACACCTCACATCTACTGCTGCATCTACTGCAAAGTAGCCACTGTTCAATTATCTCATTTTCACGAACAAACATCCTTTAAGGCCCTGATCCCCCAAATAAGCAGATACATAGTTTTGTTCATGGGAGTGTTCCTATTGATTGCAATTGACTTCTCGTGTGAGCAAAGTTTCATATGTGCTTACAGGTTTTGCAGGATCAGGGCCTAAGAACAAGAATAATGTACTCATTATTACAGTGTTTGTTCCTAATGTTTCCTCTGTTGCTCATGGTATTGTATAGCTCATGCTGCCCTGTTTCTGGCATGTCTTGTCTTATAGCTCAAGCTGCCTTATTGCTGGCATGCCTTCATTTCTCTCTTGCTGTGTCTCTCCCCTGAGCACAGTCCCCAGTTGCTCCTAAAGAAATGCAGTCTACAGCCTGAACTGGTATCACCATTTTTCTGTTTAAGAAAGTGCTGCCTGGTCAGAACAAGCAGGGTGGGCACAGTGGCCTTGCTATTTCTCCAGCACATCAGTTTCTTGGCACTTGCACAATGCTGTACTGAACTGGAAGAGAAAGACTGAGAGAAATGCTGAGGATTCACAGAGCGTCTGAATTCCTTGACATTCCAAATGGCATGTAAATCAGCTGTATAGGAAAAAAAAATCCAACGGTACATGTAATGGTACAGGGAAATAATCACTTCCAAAAAGGACTATTCATAGTACAGAAACAATACACAAAACTGCAGAAGAAAACTTACCCAATGTAACTGTATTGAGGGGACCAAAATGGATTAATCTTGAGGGCGCAAAGGGGGTGGGATGACATTGCATTGACGTGAGGTATATTGTAATTAAATCTGTACACACACAACACACACAAAACTATCTTTGAAGTTCCATTTCTCAAACAATCTCAGAATCTAAAACCATCAAGCATTTGCTGTCTTTTGTCAAAATATGTAGGCCTTTCCTTTTCACATGAACTTCATTCCCCCTCCCCCCGCCCTCCCGGCCGGCTCAGCCTGTGAATGCTGAATGCTCATCAACAGACTCCATCCAGAGGGTCTGAATGTAGCCTACTCGCCTAGCAAACAGGGAAAGATGAAAATCAGCAGATTTGAGGGAGTGATAAAATTTCTCCAATTTCTATGAATTTGTCATCTTATTCCATGACAGTCAAAATGTGATGGCTGGGTCAAGTCTGGGTCTTCAGTGCTTGAACAAAAGGTCGATGAGCAGCTTTTCTCATCTTCTATTTGCAATTCAACTACTGCTTTGATATGTGCCTTAAGGGGACATTCACTCCCTAAGCGCTGGTATCTTCAAGTGGATCTTGAGGAGTACAGAGCATCTTACTGACAAACTCTTCTTCCCAGAATTTATATTATTTTCCACCTAGAATACCTTAGCATTATTGGGGCTTGCTTGCTCTCTATTATTGATAAAATGTAGCCTGACAAAGGTTTGATCTCTTTTCTTCCAGGATAGGCCTCTTACATGTAGGAAGAGCAACCAACCCACCTGCTAATTGAGAATACTACAGGAATAATGCTCTTCTTGGTGAACATAAAACAATAAAGCACCATTTGTTTTTATACTTTCCCTTTAAAAACAAGCAGGCACCAGAGCACTACATGCCAGAATAATTTTGAAAAGTCATATTTTTTCTTATATTTGGAAATATAAGCCATCAAATTATACTTTTATTGGCTCAGATACAGCTCTCATATCTGCATATCTCAGAAAGAAAGTGAAGTGTGGACCATAAAAAAGAAGTAACTCGCTAATTGCAAGTGCAGTTTTGATTTCTTTTCTAGCACTGGCTATATGAAAAATCCAGATCAGCCTCTCTAGCATTCCTTTAAGTATATCTTTCCTTCCCCTTTTATAGCATGAGAATTATTTTGTAATCGACTTACAGGGGGTTCATCTTAGGACACCAATCATCACTGGATCAGCCAGAAGGGAATATTCATATTTGATATATTTTAGTTGGAAACCATCAACACGTTGGCCCATAGCAATGACACAGCTTGCTGCAGTGCAGGAGATTTTGGATTGGAAGTGAGTTCAGGACTCTCAAAGTCACTGGAAAACACTTACTGAATGTACCACAGGAGAGGCATTTATCACAGGGAGAGAGGAGAGAATTTGCAATCCTTCCCTGCTCTTAAAAAACTTTGTGACATGGATGATTTTGTTGGTGACCTCAGCAGAGGCAGAAGGTAGATGCTGAGAGTGACAGCTTTCACTATAAAGTGGGATTTAAGGGGTGAAAAAGTAGCCCTACAATGAAGACACAAGCAAGACTCAATGGACTGCAAGTCGTGGTAATAGGAGAGTAACATATAAAAAAGCATATTAAATCCATATTTAACTACTTAATTTTATGATCACTAGTCCAGATCTCTGGGCTTTCTTCTAGCCTCTTAGGGAGCACAAAGCATCTTGAAAGTAGTGGGGGATTCCTCTAGCAAAGATGAATCCGTAGATGATGCAACAGCCCCTAAAGACTTAAAGCAACCCTTAGAAGCAACCTTAAATTAAGGAATGGCATCAGTGTCTCTTTTCTTGCCTGAAGGAAAAGGGATACGTTCCCTGCACAGGGACCGGTGGGTCCATTCTTCCTTCTATTGATACACTAGCTGAGGGAAATTTTGAAATTAATGTGTATATAACATGACAACTAAATGAAAGGAGCCAAACGATGTTGATTAAAGGTGGGACTTTCAAAAGTGCTCAGCGTTGAACTGACTCTGCTTTCCTTGAAGTCAGCTCACCATTGACTTAGATAGCAACAGAGAGAAGCCAACTGTGAACACTTCTGAACAACCCACCTTAAATGACAGTTTTAATCAACATGGCTCCAAGGTCTGACACCCTAGTGATAAGTCTCTGCATTTCCATGAGGGTGACCTGCGTCTGCTTCCTAGCTTGGGGTAAAATTTTCTAAAGTGTCTAAGTGAGTTAGAAGCCTAAGGCCTGGTCTACACTTACCCCCCAATTCGAACTAAGGTACGCAACTTCAGCTACGTGAATAACGTAGCTGAAGTCGACATACCTTAGTTCGAACTTACCGCGGTTCAGACGCGGTTCAGACGCGGCAGGCAGGCTCCCCCGTCGACTCCGCGGTACTCCTCCCGTTGAGCTGGAGTACCGCAGTCGACGGCGAGCACTTCCTGGTTCGATTTATCGCGTCCAGACCAGACGCGATAAATCGAACCCGGAACTTCGATTGCCAGCCGTCGAACTACCACGGTAGTGTAGACCTGGCCTAAGACACATTCAAAGTCAGTAGGCTCTAGCAGCCTAAGTCACTTGGGCACTTCTGAAAATGTTACCTCAGTTCTCTTGATTCATGAGTTTGAGAGTACAATGGAGTCAAAGCACGCAATCTGCATTGACAAAAGAGTGTCTAGTGACACCTCCAGATGATTAAAGACTGTTGGTGCCCTAAAATATCTTCTTTTGCTGCTAGAATGGTGGCTGAGATGCATGACTTTGCTAGCACGGATACCTGGTTGCCAAGATGCAGAGTGGCATGTAGGAAATAATGCTCTTCTACCTAGCGAGGTTGTTATGGGTCGGGCATGCTCAGGATCAAATCCAGGTTAATGAGCAAAGCCCAGGTAAATAGCTGTGCACAGAGGAACTACAATGGTAGTTAGGGGAAGGGGATTGGAATCATGCCCACCAGGTTCAGAGAAGATGGAGACCCATTTTGCAGTCCTTCCATGACCCTGTGTGCAGTAGCATCCATTGTCTGCTAGCCAAATCCCACAAATGGGTTTTGTCCAGGACTTCATTTGCAAATCCACTGGCCATCCCACTGTGTGTATTTCAGATCTCTCTTTGCATAGATTCTTAGGATCTTTCCCATTCCTGTGCTGGTCCTGTACTTCTGCACCTGGGTGGATTTGGTCCTCAGTGAGTTTTTATTTTTGTGTTAAGGGCTAGAAAGGCATAAGATACTTATGGAACAAGTTCCTAAAGCCTGCCTGGTTACTGGGGTTCAGTTCACTAGCTTAGTACTGAGGCACGGCTTAAAAGGGGAGCTGAGGTGTACATGGGAAAGATTAGGAGATGTGAGAGAAAAAATGGCGATTTTATCAAACAGATTCTCTAATACATTAATTGCACTGCGAGCTGTTTGAAAACTGGATATGCAGTATTGCTTCCTTGCCAATGGACAGTGAGCAAAGAATTTGGATTGGCTCTGGCTGATGTGGATCGAAAAAAGGCATCCACTTAAGTGGTTATGGATTTTTAATTAGCAACTGGCCTATCCCAGTTGGTACACACTTTTGCGCTTGGTTGCATCTTCTTTTTCCACCCAAATTATTATCCCAACATCAGACACCACTAGTTAGAAAGCTTTGCAGAATACAGGGTCTGTTGATGGGAAATTTTAACTTGGGAACTGCATACTCCATGAGTTAAACAAAGAAGAAATCTTTGCCCAATGAAAAAGCTACCAGCACAGTGAAAATATTCCAGCCAACTTTCCATGTAGCCAAGTATGTTTTTTTTATCTTTTCAGATAGCGTACTACTCTGTAATATCAGATGGGCAGTTTGCCTAGGTGCTATGTTGCCTACAACACTCCCATGTTTAGCTATGGTGTTTTCTGTGATAACAAGGTAGATGCCCATTTTCTAGCCTTACCGGGAGCTCTGACTCGTCACCTAAGTATCTTACAGTTCTATAGTATACCGGTTACATGCTCTGATAATACTGGAAGGAGAATATCCTTTGGTCTCTGTGGGTCTTTTGTTTCCTTCAGGTGACACTTTACTATTTCAAGACAAAACTTTGTTCTATGAAACATGAGTGTTGCCGCTTTGCTCTTTGTTTGCCTCATATCACTTGTAGTTTCTCTGCCTTGCTGTGGAATACATAGTGGAGAACAATCATAGTTTTTCCCAATGTCTCATCACTTCAAAGGTACGTTACACATTGTAGTAATTCACCTTTGATCATGGAGCCAACTTCAGAACTGATGTGTAAAGTGCTGTAAGTAACACTCGGGAGGGGTAGTGAATCCTGCTATAAATGCATGCAACTGCCACTGAAATCAGAGAGCACATGAAGTTGCAGCAGGCTAGAGCTCAGGGAGTCTAAATGTAATGCAGTTTTACTTCTGGGGGAATTCTGCGCCTAAAATTTTACACCAAAAAGTTAAAAATTCTGTGCACAATATTTTAAAATTCTGCATATTTTATTTGTCAAAATAACACAATATAATCATGCCAGTTTCAATTATTTTGGTAATTTATTTCAGAATACCTTTCAGCAAGTATGTCTGTAACAATACAGACAACAAAAAAGATTCAGGAAATGTTTTTTGACAAATAGATTCCTTACTAGGCATATTAATACAGGATTTTGAGTAATAATTCATTTAAAACTACAATACAGAAATGTGTTTCCTGCACCCCTCAGAAGCAGTTCAAAGGCTTGGGGGAGTCAGGGGTAATGGAGAAGCTGAGGGAGAGGGAAGGAACCTGGGAGTGAACCTGGAGGGTTCTTGGAAGGGGGACAGAGAAGTATAGAACAGTTTTTTTGGGGGGGGGGGATTGTTAGGGAGTTGGGGAGCCTCCCCTATGTAGACCCTGGCTGACCACTAGCCTCTCCTAGTCAGGCACATCTGCCCTGTCCCCGTGTATCCCTGCACCCCCTTTTCAGCCATGCATATAAGCACATGTCCCCATGTGGCCCTGTACCCAACTTCCCTCTGTCTTTATGTGTCCCTGCACCCTCACTCAGCCAAGCATAGCTGCCCCTGTCCCCATGTGGCCCTGTATCCCCACACCCATTCATCCCCAGGCTCAATGTTGCTACCCCACTAGCTCCTGTGCCCCTGCCCCAGTCTGTCCCCCTGCTAGCCCTTCTGAACCCCAGTATGTGTGACCCCTCCAGCAGCCCTGTGGGCAGGGAATTGTGATGAAAGCAGCCTTTGCCTCCTCCCTCTCCACAGCTGGCTGCTCCAGCCTGAGCCAGCAGCCCTCTCTTCTGGTGCCACATCAGCCCCTGGTGGGCAAAAGGTATAATTGCACCTTCCCTTCACCTCACCTCAGACTCAATTATTCCTCGGGGGGGAAAAGCTGCAAAAGACATTATGTAATTCTCCACTTGCGCAGTGGCACAGAATTCCCCCAGGAGTATGAAATGTAATGTACAATAACCAAGAGACTAGGCGAGAAGGTTGCAGTGAGAAAAGCAGCTAATAGGGAGATGTAAAAAAGTATACAGCAGATTAAATTAAGTCCCCAACTTTAATTTGCACCTTCTTCCAGGTCCTCTATGTGTATATTACAATTCACTAAGTCAGGCTCCCTTATACTCAGTTAGACTCTGTCACACCTACTGACCAGCATATGAATATCTTACACACCACATCTGTATTTGGACCATGGACTTTTGCATCTGGAGCACAAAAATTAAATTTACAGGAGCATCTGCAAATTTCAAGGAAATGTTCGGTTTCACCGCCAACAATTTTAAAAACAAAAATCTACATTTTCACACTGTGCAGGCATTTAAACCTGAAATGCACAAACTTCTGTCTTTCAGAACTGCCCCGGGCTACAACCAAGAAAGTGAGCTCCAAGGGGTCCTTCACGAAACTAAGAGTGCCACTCAGTGGTCGTTTAGATTAATCTTAGGCAAGGGTGCATTACCTAGTGGATATCTCAAACAATATGTCAAGTACAGTATGCACAATGCTATTTAATAATCATACTAGCTAGCACTTACATATTAGTTTTCATCTTCAAAGCATGGTAGAAATATCAGCTAACTAATCCTTACAAGGCGCTTGTAATAGCTGAGCATAAAATATTACCTCCATCATATATGTTGGGAAACTGAGGAAAATAAAAAAAATCAGACAGGGAGGCAATATCAGAGCAAGGATGAGCCCTCATGAGCGACCAGTTACCAGCCCTGTGCTTAGACCAATTATGTGACAGAATTCACTTGGGAACCAAACATCCATATGCCAAAAGTATTTCATTTTGCTTATGATGCCCTTAAATGTTGGATATTACACCAGATAAACTGGGTAAAATTTTCCAATGTGCTCAAGTGACTTAGGAGCTTAAGTCCTATTTTTAAAAGTGACTTAAACACACTGAAAGTCAATAGGATGTATGTTTCTTTGTGCCTAAGTCTCTTTTAAAATAGGATAGAATCTCCTAACTCCCTTAGATGCCTCTGAAAATTTTATCTACTCTGTGATTAGTCCATTAGCTGAAAATATAGAGATATTTCATTGATACTTTTCATGGGGCTAATGACAGTGCAATGCAGTTTTGAAAGAGCACTTGACTATTTGAAGTTATGGGCCATTTATGTACAGGTTAAAAGCATTCCAGAACGCATATCATGATCAAATCCTTTTGATCAATACATAATTCAAACTTTTCTGAGATAATTTATGCAGGGGGAAACAGATCTTACCCGGCAGGCCTTGTGTCATCAATGGCTCGGTCTACAGGGATCAGATCACTCAGATAGACATTGAAGTTTCCTTCCTTCCATCTACTTTTTGCCTCTTCTTGCTTATCATCAGGGACTGCAGCAGGATGCCCAAACTGACCGGGAGCTTTGGGATCTCTTGGGGAAAGTGTTACATCAATTGTTAAGACTTTGTGCATTCCAGTGTCCCTTGTAAAGTGGACCGTATAGCTGCTTCGATTTCTTTTCCTTAATTGCTCCTTATCATCTAACCTGACGTGAACTTTTGTTAGCTCTGGACCTTCCGTCAAAATTGCTTTCTTAGTTAGACCATTAAGCTCAGCAGTCTTGGTTACAGAGTTCATGTTAGGGGCATCCTCACTTTTGTTGCTAATAAATTGCTGTTCTTTTCTCATGTTCAATCTCATTGTAAAATTTCCATTAGAATCAGCTACTAGATTCTGGGTTGCTGGGATGCTGATTTTTATCCCTTCTTTACTAATAATGACAAACTGATTTTCAGAGAAAGTTAGTTTCTTTTCATGAGCAGCTTTTGTTTCATCTTCCTTTGGCAGCTTTCCCAGTCCTGTTGGCTTTGTGGACAATCCCTTTTTCTCGGCGCTGTTTGCAGCAGCCAGCTTGCTGACAGGTACATCCAAACTCCTGTTTGTTTTGTGTTTGGTGCCATCTATTGCTTTCACCCCAATCCTGTTTTGCTTTACAGAGATGATTTGCCTAGGAATTGGCAAATCTGGTACTGGGGGTTTGTTCTGAGGTTCCTTGGGGTTTGCCTCCGTTTGCAATTCCTGTTTTAATCCATTCAAAGGGATTTTCTCTGTAATCCCAATTTTTAAATTTCCCTCAATGCCCTTTGATGCCTTAGTTACAGGTTGGTTCTCTTTCTGTGCAACTTTGTTTCTTACAGTAGCTGTGCTGTGTGTTAATTTGACAACTGATCTCCCTGTTGCTGCAGCTAATGGGGTCTGCTGAAGCCTTTTGGGAACAGTTTGCTTTGTTCTCAGCAGGTCAGTGGAGTTTACAGTCCTAACATGCTTTTTTCTCTCTTTCTTTTCCATGGGAACAGAGGGATAGGGGCTCAGCAGTTTCACTGAGAATGTCCCAAGTGGCACAATCATTTTCTTATAGGCCATGCTTCTCTTTTCCGTTGGTTTTGCTGTTCTCTCTTCATTCTGTTTGTCAATTTCATTTTCAGCCTCTACCACTTTCTCTTCTATATTTCTATATTTCTCTTTACTAAATCTCCCCCTTTCAAAGCCTTTCGGGGGAGGTTTTGGTTCCCTTCTGGAGCTTTCAGGGGTCTTTTCTAGGTTTCGCCAAACTTTGAATCTTTCCCTTTCCCTCCTGATCATCTCATCTTTCAGAACCTTGGTGTTGATCTCACTGAATGAAAGCTTGAGCGCTGCCATGTCAAAGATCAACCAAATGACAGAGGCAACAAATATAAACGCGAGAGCTCTCCCACTACCTCGGAAAAGCTTCCGGATCTTGTTCATCTTTAAAAGTTTGTTTGTCTTCTTTATTGTGCTTGCCCCCCCTGGGCCTCTTACCTTAGTGAGCCAGCAGTCCCCGCTCCCTGGAACACGTCTGACTAGTGATCCAGGGGAAACCTCAGATCCTGCTGCCTGTCAGTCGTTGCCTGCGTGGCATTTTACAGCGGGGCATCTGCGTCTCCTCAGCTTTTCATGATTAATCCAGCAGCATTTCATTTCATCGACGGTAAACACAGGCGTTAGGTCACTGAAGAAACAACAAGTACAAGTTCCACGTTATATTCCCATTGCTTTTCTTGTTTAACTATTATACACGTTGCCCTACGAGAAGGAAAAGGTTGCAGATCAGATGTTTTTTTTCTCTCCACCCAGCTCTCATTCGTCCTGCTGTAACTCAACACCTCCTCACATAAGGAAACTACTTCAGTCCATTACCCAGAAAACTTTTTGTGCAGCTCTTACCTTCCGAGTTCTTCTGTTTATTAACCATTTATACAGCAACCTGTCCAGAGGCAATACTTTAGTTCCTGTTTCGTAACACTTTCTTAGAGTATTGAAAGTTAACCCTTCATTAACTCTTCTTGTCTAAGGTACTGTTAATACTGCACTGGCTCACCTTAAGTAAATAATAAATTAAAAGGACAAAATTTATCTCCAGTGTAACTCTAAATCAATGGATAAATATAGCTCAGTGTCTCATTTAGATAATGTAGCAAAAATTCAGCATCTGACCACAGTCTATCTTAATTAGGAATAGATAACAAAGGGATAATAATTAGAAGTATAACTGCAGTGTTTTGGTGAGTATTTGTATTTCTCCTGCTACACTGCAGATGGCAGATATACTTAAAGTAAATGGATTAGCTTAAAACTTGGAAACTTTTTGTTCCTATACTTGAATTGTGGGGTGTAGCTAGCTGCAGAGTGAACAGAGCTGTTCTATATAGTGTCCAAGGAAGTGAAGGGGAAAAAATGGACATGCACTTTAAGCAGAATG
This sequence comes from Terrapene triunguis, assembly GCF_002925995.2. Lineage (NCBI taxonomy): Eukaryota > Metazoa > Chordata > Testudines > Emydidae > Terrapene > Terrapene triunguis. The sequence goes on along the minus strand of NW_020664413.1, from coordinate 28,794,060 downwards.
AGCCAAATTTTCCTTGTCCCTGCACAAAGATGCATCCAGGGGAAAACAAAGACAAAAGCTCCACAGCTTTCATACCACTGAAAACCCATCACATTCTTTTCTTGGGGGTCAGTGTGGGGGGAAAAGCTAGTGGTCGTTTGGGGGGACTGGGCGTGTGTCCCACTAACTTCAGACTGGTCAAGGATCCATAGATCTCAAGACATCCATGCATTGTGCTTTCCTCTCCATGCTGCGCCCAATGCTGTCACTGTACAGCAGCATAGCTCACACCACAGCCAGGCTGCCACTAGCTTCCACCCTAGGACTGTACTCTCCCAGACCCTTTAGCCAGACTAGGGTTGAGGGTGAAGTAGGAGGTGCAGTGCTGTGGTTTACACCAGCATTAACTTCTTGTTCTGAACAGCATAAATATTGGTGAATTCACTGCCAGGTTCCCAAGGAACCAAGTCATGCAAAGAAGCTGCTCTGTAGGTCTGCTCACCCTGGAGACTATCCCATAATACCCCAGGAACTCCCCACCCCACAGCACTGTCCATTAATACCTGTAGAGCACCATAAATGTACATTACACTTTATGGTGCAGAAGTTGGATTCACTGCCCCAAAAAGCCTATGATCAAAGGCTCAATTCAGGAAAGCATCCCTGTAGATGAGGAAGAACACTGCTGCACATGCTGAATCAGGATCTAAATTTAAAAGAGAACAAAGGAGGAGATGACAACACCGGGAGGGGCAACTGTTCATCTTTTGTTGCTATATTTGGCTAGATTTCACATATTTAGCACACATTTGCTCTTCTTTGCAGTACATATTAGAGAAGCGCATTTGGCTGTTTGTTCCAATTTTACAATACCAACATCAGTTACAGGGAGGCAACCTCACTGTAATCAATAGGGCTTAATGAGGTGGACTGAGAGCAGAATTTGTCCCTTGGAGTTCTGTGCCATGACAGTATACAGGGTCTTGATTTGGTATGGTATAGTTCTATAAGGAAAAGCCGAAGGGAGTGGAGGAGCATTTAAAGTTCTCTAACTGTAGACATGGGAACGTGTGGTTTAAAAATGGCTTTTTTTTTTTTTTACTTTTGCATAAACACGGAATCCTAAATAACAAGGGCCCTACCAAATTCTCTGTCCATTTTGGTCTATTTCACAGTCATAGGATTTAAAAAATTGTAAATTTCATGATTTCAGTTATTTAAATCTGAAATTTCACCATGTTGTAATTGTAGGGATCCTGACCCAAAAAGGAGCTGTGGGGGTGGGTGGGTCACAAGGTTATTGGGCGGGGGGCGGGGGGGTGTTGCACTACTCCTACCCTTACTTCTGACCTGCTGCTAGAGGTGGTGCTGCCTTCAGAGTTGGGCAGCTGAAGAGTGGCGGCTGCTGGCTGGGAGCCCAGCTCTGAATGTAGAGCCGCTACCAGCAGCACCGCAGAGGGAAGGATGGCAGGGCATGGTATTGCCACCCTTACTTGTGCGCTGCTGCCTGCAGAGCTGGGCCCTCAGTCAGCAGCCACCACTCTCCAGCCGTCCAGCTCTGAAGGTATCAGTGCAGAAGTAAGGGTGGCATGCTATGGTATTGCCATCCTTACTTCTGCACTGCTGCTGGTGGGCGCTGCCTTCAGAGGTGGGTGCCTGGGCAACAGCTGCCGCTCTCTGGCTGCCCAGCTCTGAAGGCAGCGCAGAAATAAGGGTTGCAATACTGTGAACCCCCCACCCAAAAATAACCTCGTGACCCCCCTGCAACTCCCTTTTGGGTCAGGACCCCAGTTTGAGAAACACTGGTCTCCCCGGGGAAATCTGTATTGTACACCTCTACCCTGATATAACGCGACCCAATATAACACGAATTCAGATATAACACGGTAAAGCAGCGCTCCGGGAGGGCGGGGCTGCGCATCAAAGCAAGTTTGATATAACGCGGTTTCACCTATAACGCAGTAAGATTTTTTGGCTCCTGAGGACAGAGTTATATTGGGGTAGAGGTGTATGGGATAAAAACACACAAAAGACCAGATTTCACGGTCCGTGACATGTTTTTCATGGCCGTGAATTTGGTAGGGCACTATAAATAACACAGCAAGAGAAGAAAAAAGATGAGCAAAAGCACCTGAACACAAGCATATCCACATACTAGAACACAGATCCCAATTGGTGCATTGTGCTGTGTCCCCCTAGTGCTCTATGTCCTGTTCCCCCAGTGCTGTGTCACCCCTCATTCACATGGTCTGGATCCCCTGGTCTCCTCCACAGCATTCTGTATCCTGTATCTGTGTCACCACCATGCTATGTCTTCGCCACTCCACTTCGCATCCAGTCCCTCCAGTAGGATATGTTTGACTCTCTCCCACTAGTAGCTTTTTCCCTACCCCGCCATACCATGGGGGGAGGAAGGGCTAATATTTGCCCTCCGCCTCCTTCCATGTGCTCCAGGCCTGTGAGGAGAGGATGCGCCTGCTCCCACGTTCCTGCTAGTGCTGCAAGAAACAAGGATGCTGGTCTTTTACCTCCGGTTCCCTCTCCTGGCTGGATGTGGCACTACGTTACCTTTCAGGTGGTAGGAGGAGCTCTAATCTCTGTTCATCATCTGTTAGGGGGCCCGGGGAGGAAGAGAGGGAGCTTGCTTTTGGGGCCGGAATGACAATGTCCCCCTGCCAGCAATGGTTCAAACTTGGGGCAAACGAAATATATTGTTGATTCCTTCTGTCTGACAGTTGGGGAGAGAGGGAAATGTCCCCTTTGGCCTCTGAGGTGTTGGCACTTATAATACACATTCACTAGTGACCAGGGTTACTACCTGCCTGGTATTTGACTGGCCTGGGCAGGTTTTTTTATGTATTTGCCAGTTGCCAGGAAAATAATTTAATCTTTTTTACGTGCATCTAAAGATTTGCGTTATTATCACAACACACTGGGATATCTACTATTAAAACTTTCTGTGTGCAGCTAAAGACGCTGAAGTGTTCCCACTTCTGCAGTTTAAGTGATAACAGATCAAAACTGTTGAAAATACAGCAGCTGTCTGCCCACTGACACACAAGCACACCGTGTATGTGTCTGTGTGAGAGGGTTTGAGTAATGCGAAAGTGAGGAGATGTGCGATGTTATCAATCTTATCTATCTGTTGTTATCCCTCTAGATACTATAAGTGGCTCTTGCGGGAGGGTTAAAGAGTTGCCTTGTGGTTGGGGTTATGGCAGGCTTGCTTTCAGAGGGGTGCCTTTTTTTTTTGCATTTCAATTACAGGCGCCAACTTTCCAAAGTGCCGGGGAGGTGCTTGACCCCTGGCTCTGTCCCAGGCCCCACCCCCACAACCCCCCTTCCCCAAGACCGCATCCCCACCCCGTTCCATCTCTTCCCACCCAGTTCCACCCCTCCCCCAAGCGCGCTGCATCCTTGCTCCTCCCTTCTCCCTTCCAGCCTCCTGCATGCCGCGAAACAGCTGATTGTGGCGGGTGGTAGGCACGAGTAGGGAGGGGGAGGCACTGATCCACGAGGCCTGCCGGTGGGCAGGAGGCTCTGGGTGCGGGCAGGGGGGAGCTCATAGGGAGGCTGCTGGTGGGTGATCAGCACCCACCATTTTTCCCCTGTGGGTGCTCCAGCCCCTGTGGGTGCTCCAGACCCAAGGAGTCGGCACCTATGATTTCAATCATGGTAACCCTACTCATGACTCTAACCAGTCAAGCTAAAAACTCTTAACAGGAGGCCCGACTCCAAGAAAACTCTGCAAACTGACTTCTGCCAAGTGCAGGCAGGTGTACCAACAATCTGACAGGAGGGAGAGGGAAATCCTGTAATTATGGTGTTACTGTGTGGTGACCATGTGCCACTGTATTCCTTGCACTTGTTTCTATTTTCAGCTTGGCACTAACAGAACTAATAACAATCTGGAAATCTTATTAGCCCAACCATTGATTGAAGGAGTCATCTCAGATTTCATAGAATCATAGAATATCAGGATTGGAAGGGACCTCAGGTGGTCATCTAGTCCAACCCCCTGCTCAAAGCAGGACCAATCCCCAACTAAATCATCCCAGCTAGGGCTTTGTCAAGCCTGACCTTAAAAACCTCTAAGGAAGGCGATTCCACCACCTCCCTAGGTAACTCATTCCAGTGCTTTACCACCCCCCTAGTGAAAAAGTTTTTCCTAATATCCAAGCTAAACCTCCCCCACTACAACTTGAGATCATTACTCCTTGTTCTGTCATCTGGTACCGCTGAGAACAGTCTAGATCCATCCTCTTTGGAACCCCCTTTCAGGTAGTTGAAAGCAACTATCAAATCCCCCCTCATTCTTCTCTTCTGCAGACTAAACAAACTCAGTTCCCTCAGCCTCTCCTCATAAGTCATGTGCTCCAGCCCCCTAATCATTTTTGTTGCCCTCCGCTGGACTCTTTCCAATTTTTTCACATCCTTCTTGTAGCGTGGGGCCCAAAACTGAACACAGTACTCCAGATGAGGCCTCACCAATGTCGAATAGAGGGGAATGATCACGTCCCTTGATCTTCTGGCAATGCCCCTACTTATACAGCCCAAAATGCTGTTAGCCTTCTTGGCAACAAGGGCACACTGTTGACTCCTATCCAGCTTTTCGTCCACTGTAACTTCTTATCCACACTGTAGGTCCTTTTCTGCAGAACTGCTGCCTAGCCATTCAGTCCCTAGTCTGTATCAGTGGATGGGATTCTTCCATTCTAAGTGCAGGACTCTGCACTTGTCCTTGTTGATTTCTTTTGGCCCAATCCTCTAATTTGTCTAGGTCCCTCTGTATCCTATCCCTACCCTCCAGCGTATCTACCACTCCTCCCAGTTTAGTGTCATCTGCAAATTTGCTGAGGGTGCAATCCACGCCATCCTCCAGATCATTAATGAAGATATTGAACAAAACCGGCCCCAGGACCGACCCTTGGGGCACTCCGCTTGATACCGGCTGCCAACTAGACATGGAGCCATTGATCACTACCCATTGAGCCCGACGATCTAGCCAGTTTTCTATCCACCTTATAGTCCATTCATTCAGCCCATACTTCTTTAACTTGCTGGCAAGAATACTGTGGGAGACCGTATCAAAAGCTTTGCTAAAGTCAAGGAATAAGACGTCCTCTGCTTTCCCCTCATTCACAGAGCCAGTTATCTAGTCATAGAAGGCAATTAGGTTAGTCAGGCATGACTTGCCCTTGGTGAATCCATGCTGACTGTTCCTGATCACTTTCCTCTCCTCTAAGTGCTTCAGAGTTGATTCCTTGAGGACCTGCTCCATGATTTTTCCAGGGACTGAGGTGAGGCTGACTGGCCTGTAGTTCCCCGGATCCTCCTCCTTCCCTTTTTTAAAGATGGGCACTACATTAGCCTTTTTCCAGTCATCTGGGACCTCCCCCGATCTCCAGGAGTTTTCAAAGATAATGGCCAATGGCTCTGCAATCACATCCACCAACTCCTTTAGCACCTTGGATGCAGTGCGTCCGGCCCCATGGACTTGTGCTCGTCCAGCTTTTCTAAATAATCCTGAACCACTTCTTTCTCTACGGAGAGCTGGTCACCTCCTCCCCATGCTGTGCTGCCCCGTGCAGTAGTCTGGGAGCTAACCTTGTTCGTGAAGACAGAGGCAAAAAAAGCATTGAGTACATTAGCTTTTTCCACATCCTCTGTCACTAGGTTGCCTCCCCCATTCAGTAAGGGGCCCACACTTTCCTTGACCTTCTTGTTGCTAACATACCTGAAGAAACCCTTCTTGTTAGTCTTAACATCTCTTGCTAGCTGCAACTCCAAGTGTGATTTGGCCTTTCCTGATTGGCATGCCTGAGCAATATTTTTATACTCCTCCCAGGTCATTTGTCCAATCTTCCACTTCTTGTAAGCTTCTTTTTTGTGTTTAAGATCAGCAAGGATTTCACCGTTAAGCCAAGCTGGTCACCTGCCATATTTACTATTCTTTCTACACATCTGGGTGGTTTGTTCCTTCAACCTCAATAAGGATTCTTTAAAATACAGCCAGCTCTCCTGGACTCCTTTCCCCCTCATGTTATCCTCCCAGGGGATCCTGCCCATCAGTTCTCTGAGGGAGTCAAAGTCTGATTTTCTGAAGTCCAGGGTCCTTCTTGATATGATTCGGTTAGCCACCAATATAGAATAAATGATACAGTTTTAACATTCATTAATCTGCAGAAGCTAAATGCAAGGAAAGGTTTGCCAGGAATTAGCAGAAAGGGATACATTTATTTTCTTTTTCTCATTTGCTTTAAGGTGCAAGTGAATGTTGCAGTAAGTAGAATCATTAATATTTGGTCCCAGTATTTTTGTGTAAAAAGTTGCTATAGGCCATCATATATTAAAAGGTGGTGGATGACTAAGTTGCTCCTACCTTTGGTCATGATATACTGAATTTTTTAAAATGGATCTACCAATGGATCTACTCACTGCTACTTGGTTTTCCACACTTAACACTGTCCTCCCAATAAGGACATACAGGGGCTTCAGCGACTACCTACTACAGTACACTTGTTATACTAGTGGCAGCAGAGCAGTGGTGCAGCTTCTGGATTTGGTGTAATCCTTGTGTGCAGTCTTGATTATACATCCTGAACAAAACCTGCTTACTCAGACTTTGGGGGTGGGGAAGCATGTAGAATGTGGCCCCTTGACAACAAGCAAAGGAGCAACAGAATGGCTTTCTAGTCCCCTCTAAAGTTCCTCTGTAAAAATCATACAGCCTTGCAAAATTCTCATGAAAATTTACCAGCCAACACAAAAATGCTACTTATCATTTAGGAAATTCAGGATACAGTTATTAAAGTGAAAAAGTGAAAATCTTGCACTGGCCAATATTTGTAGATCCTTCGAATACTGGTATTAACAAATAATTTAAAAGCAATACATTTCTGGAAACCCAACAAGATTCAGTAGCAACAGAGAAGGAAATGAAAAAGAAACACACGAGGGGGAAAAAAAGGGTGTGTGTGTGGGGGGGCAGCCAAACACAGTAAAAATGCACGTGGGAAGTAACAGAAACCAGAAAAACCAAGATGGAATCAAATCAATCTCTTTTTGAGGGTTAATAATCCCAAATGTCTGTGTTTACCTTTTGAAGACTAGAATGAGCTTTCAAGATGCTGCAGTTCTGATATTTTCCCAACCCTTTCCTTTTTAAGGGAAAACTTTTTCTCAGATCTGCCTGGCCTATCTTGATTTCAATGGGACTACCTCATATGAGTAAAGCTATGCATATTCTTAAGAGTTTTCAGGACTGGCCCCTATAGTTAAAATGGAAGCAAGGCTAAGAGTACCTATCAGTTTTTAAAAAATTATAAAAAGCCCATCAGAGATCATTGTAGTTAGCAAAAAACAACCTTTAGAAACAGAGGAAGCAATATACAAATATTTTCTGCATGGAAATGCACAGTTAAGATCAACCAAACAGCCTTAACTCAGTCCTCATAGTGACACTAGTCCTCATCTTCCATTTTGTGTTTCTTTCATACCTACTTTGTATTATTTTTGGAACAGGACTTCAAAGAGATTTCAGAAGTGCATAGATTATGGCTGTGCACATCTTAAATGTGGAATATTCGCTGCACTCATTGAGTGACCATATTGCCACTTCTTCTATTTTTCTTTCATCAACATTTTTTCATAAGAACATTTTTAGAAATCCATAGTGCAATTTGGAGAAGGCACTATACTTGTAGAGCTCGCAGCTGGAATATAAAAACGTGTATCACAGATACAGATGAATAAACAGGTTTTTCACACATGGATAAACTTCCATATGCTCCCCATCCCACTCATCCCACACACGAGCACACATGCAAATTTGATTTCACTCCAAACCTGGTCTTTTCCCCTCTTCTCCCCCTTCCAAAAAAATTGCTCTGAGTCAAATTTGTGAAAATTCATGATTTTGCTCAAAAGGCTAATATTTGCCATTTCCACTGTGAAAAAGCTGTCTTCGTACTTACAGAAATTGGACATCACGGTGGGGTGCAGATATTGCAAAGGTCAGGGGGTGAATTCTGTTTACAAGGTCACATCTTTGTTGGGTGAGTCATATCCACATGATCAGCAGCATTCGGACTCACAAAGGGTGAAATTTGGAGAGGGAGATGGCTCACACGGGCATTTTATTCCTTGGAGGTAAAGTAAAGAGAGAAAATATTGGCAAGAAAAATCACATTTAAGCAGTGAAACTGGCATTAAGAGCTGCAGCGCTGTACAATGCTGTTTACTTGCCTTCTCTCAGGGACATGGAAATAAAAACAAAAAAGGACGTTTCCCCCCAGTGTTGCTGTTATAAATGGAAAAATCCAGCAAGTGAAGGGAGGGCCCTTGAGCACAGGGAGTGTGAGAAACACTGGCGGGAAAATGTGATATTGGCCTCTTTGCATCTTGTTTTGTGGATAAATAATATAGATGATCTTATTTTTGAGGACTGTCCGTCCACTTCCTTTTTGAGACTTATTCCGAGAAGTGCTAAATGATCCCACGAAAATTAAAGTGAGTTGCAGGTGCGCAGCACTTTTCTGAATCAGGCACTGCATGAGCTCTACATTAATATTCCAAAGCCAGAGGTACTATGGCTCTGCAACTGTTCAAATTTGGGACAATAACACAGACATTTGAAAAGTGATACACAACATAAAGATAGAAAAAACAAATGATCTCTGAGAATTACAGTGCACACTGCAGATCTAGGTCCTGCTTCTGTCATTAGCTCCACTACAGGAGACCCATGCATCTCAGCCACGCTCCACAAAGCTGGAGGGTACATGCTAGTGGATCTGTTTGCCCAGTTGGGGCCTTAGATGGTAGTTATAATTTTGTTACTGTTTTGGCATGGAATTGTCTGAAGTGCTGGAGACCCTCAGTTCCCAGCACCTCTCAGGGGGCACTCAGCACCTGGCAAGACTAGGGGCTTAATTACTGTAACTCAAGAGGAAATGTTTACCATTGTAATCTAGAACAGTACGTGTGTTTTCCAATAATTGGGCACTTCACTTGCACATTCCAGTCGGGCAATGAATGACTCATTCACTGTGAATGGTGGTATACCCTCTGCATTTTTTTAAACTTTGCCTTCACATTGTGTGTCATGACAAATGCACTGCTGGTGTTGGTGTGGTCAAACATTCCCACTGTAAACTCTATCCTCTGATTTTCCTGATTGGCAATACAAATGTTCCAGGTATTTGCACAGCATTCCTTGATGTGAGACAGCTGCCATTGTAGGGACAAATTAAGTAATTAAATCCAGATCATTGGTACATTAAAATAGTGTTAAGGATCAGATTTAAACCCATGCAGGGAACTAAATTTGGAGTTAAAGACACAGTGATTTTTCTGTCAGAAGGGCCTCAAGAGAGGAGGTGACCTTACAGGAACTCCCATGGTATCTAAGGTATTGCATCTCAGTAAGGTAAGGCAAAATTCAGGGTCAAGGTGATTGCCTATAGGTCAAGAAGAAATTACCCTGGCTTGATTAATTATATTTTTCTCTGAAGCACCAGGTCTCAAACACTGCTGGAGGCAGCATCCTGGCCTACAGGAATGACTGACATACACTGCCTAATCCCATTATTCTACAGGGTAAACAAGATCACCTGTTGGCTTCAATTCTCTCTCACAGAGGATTACAATATTCCATGGTACAACTACATGAGCCAAGGAATGGATGTTGACATCAAGGTCTTTAATCAGTTCCAATTTATATTGAAAAGCCAAATGCATTTAAGGAAAGTGGCCTCATCTATAGAAGGAAATAGGAATATATTTGAAAGGTAACAACACTCTGTACTTGATGGTGTTATTAAAACAAATGTTATATGCATATATATGATTTAAAACAGTTGTTATAACAAAGATGATAATGAAATTAAGTTGATGTTTCATTTCAATACTAATGTGACAAAGCACAAGAATGGGCTAGCTACTGCAGTCACATCCTGCCCAGCCATCTATCCAAGTACTGGCCTTACTCTGCAGCCTGCTGGTGTTCTTTTCATACATGTTGGCTGATTGTGGGCATTCTCTTTTGTATACGACGACAATAGCAGACACGGTGCCTCCATCTCAGTATGAGTTTTGGGTGGACATCTGGTCACCTGGTTGAAGAGCAACCCTGAGTTGCACCTTTAACTCACATTGAGGAACTGAGGAAAGACTCAGTGACTTCAGTTAGAAATGTATCATGCTCTTAGTGTTTGTAGCTGGGATAACACACAAAGGACAAACTGGAATTGGCACTGTGTGCTTGAGAAAGAGTCTGAGTGTAGCTATTGAGAGCTAAGGAGTTGGGACATAGCTGTGTCTTTGCCCTCTTTGTTCAAGGTGAACAGGAATTCTGTACAAATAGAGTAGAAGGAAAATCATGAGTTTCTGTGTCACTAAGAGTATGTCTACAGTACGAAATTAATTAGAACTTATTCTATTCGAATGTTCGGAAGCGATTTTATACATTTGGTGTTGTGTGTCCCCACTAAAGCGCGTGAATTCGGCAGAGTGAGTCCACAGTACTGAGGCTAGCATCGAATGTTGAAGCGGTGCACTGTGGGAAACTATCCCACAGTTCCCGCAGTCCCCGCCAGTGCATGATGGGGCAAAAACATTCTCGCGGGTGTTTCTGGGTGTGTGTTGTCACTCGCTCCTCCCTCTGTGAAAGCTATGGCAGACGCCATACTGCCAGCAGACGGTGCAGTACGGTGCACCGCCTGTTTCCTGGTACTATGAAGCCACCTCGCATGTCCTCTCGTCTTTCTATCTACTCTTTTATCTAACCATTTCCTACCTTTTTTCGGCCACCATGAACCGAACAGCACAGCTTCCGCTGCAAACTCTGCTCTCCCGCTCTTGCATCACTAGCTAATTTTTCCATGTTGTCGTTCCTGGGCTCCCATGGAAGCTGCAGAAGGCAACAATTCCCCGCCGTTTTTCGGCCATCGTGAACTGAGCCGCACAGCTTCCGCCGCAAACTCTGCTCTCCTGCTCTTACAGCGCTAGCTAATTTTTCCATGTTGTTGGTCCTGAAAGGAAATAAAGTCACAATTGTTTAAAAACCCTTCTTTATTATTTGTTGCACAACACATTGAGAGAAATCAGAAGGTAGACCAGAGAAGGGGGGGTATTGGGTTAGGGGGGTGGAGGAGGAGGGAAGGACAAGTCCAGAAACCAAATCAAAAGTTTGCATATGCCAACTTTCTGCTACTTGGGTGATCCTCTGGGGTTGTGTGTGTGGGTCCCCATAGCCTCCCACCTCGTGTTCTTGGGCATCTGGGTGAGGAGGCTATGGAACTTGGGGAGGAGGGAGGGCGGTTATACAGGGGCTGCAGCGGCAGGCTATGGTCTTGCTGCCTTTCCCGCATTAGATCCACCATACAGCAGAGCATGTCAGTTTGCTCCCCCATGAGCTTGACAATAGCGTCCTGCCTGCTCTCATCGTGTTCCTGTAATGCTTTACGGGACTCTGCAATTGTGTGCCTCCACACATTCATCTGGGCCCTATCAGTACGGGAGGACTGCATGAGCTCGGCGAACATGTCGTCCCGAGTTCGTTTTTTCCGCCTTCTAATCGGGACCAGCCTCTGGGACGGAGTAGATAGGGGCCGCATTGAAACATTTGCACCCGCTGGAGGAGAAAAAGGGAGGGTAGTATTTTAAAAGATACATGTCAGAGAACAAAGGGGACACTCTTTCTCAGTGAAACAGGCAATTCATAGTACATAGCACATGTTCTTTCTGTACAAGTTAGCATTTTGCCCCTTATACTGAAGTGCCTGCCACTTTGGTGTGAGTAAGCCATCAAACATGGGCAACAGAATTCAGCTTGCAGGCAGCCTAGGGGCACGCGGGGTTCTGCTTCTTCCACATTCATTTCAGTGCTTTCAAACTGCTGGGCCCCCTTTCCCATAGCAAGCAATGCCTGGTGGGTTTGCCATATAAAAGGAGGGCCTGCGGGCTCTCTGGGATGATCGCTTCACACAACACCCACCTCCCCCGCACCCACCGCATGGCTCCAATGAGGCTCTGAGCAGGGATGAGCCCTTTAAACTAAACACGAACAGCCCAGTGCAGCTGGGTTTCCCCCCCACCGCGTGACTCCGATCAGGCTCTCACTCACCAGAAGTACCTTTTCAAGGTTCATGGTCTGGGAGCCTGCCTTGGGAGTGGGGGGAGGCTATTGGCTCCAGCCAATAAGAATAGTTCCTGGCTAGGGGGGAAAATGGATTCCCCACTTGCTGCCTGTGCACTGTCCTCCTCCTCCTCCTCCTCCTCCTCCTCCTCCTCCTCTTCATCCTCCAATGACTCATCCTCCTTGCTCCATGCAACTCCCCCCTTGCAGGTGTCCACGGACAGTGGTGGGGTAGTGGTGGCGTCACCCCCCATAATTGCATGCAGCTCACGGTAGAAGTGGAATGTATGGGGCTGTGACCCAGAGCGCCCATTCGCCTCCCTGGCTTTTTGGTATGCTTGCCTGAGCGCCTTGATTTTTGTACGACACTGCTCTGTGTCCCTGGAGTAGCCTCTTTCTGTCATGGCCCTGGAGACTTTAGCGTACGTATTTGCGTTCCTTTTTTTGGAACGTAGTTCTGCCATAACAGATTTGTCTCCCCAACATGCGATGAGATCCAGTACCTCCCGTTCAGACCATGCTGGAACTCGTCTGCGAATCGGGGACTGCGTGATCTCTTGTGATGGTGGACTCTGCATGTTCGCCTGTGATGGTGGACTGTTCTGATGGTCACCTGTGCTGATGGTGACCAAACAGGAAATAAAATTCAAAAGTTCCCGGGGCTTTTCCTGCCCACCTGGCTAGTGCATTGGAGTTGAGAGTGTTGTCCAGAGCGGTCACAAGGGAGCATCCTCCCAGAGGCCAATAACGTCGAATTGTGTCCACAATACCTTTAACCTGGGATTGCGATCTTGATTTAAGCGCTACTCCACTTGCCGAGGTGGCGTACAGAAATCGGATTAAAAAGCCCTTTAAATAGAAAAAAACGGTTTGGTCATGTAGATGGAATAATTTTTTTTTAGAATTAAGTTGGCTAATTCCGAAATAACCGACTAGTGTAGACCAGGCCTAATTCTCCTTTCAGCAATGACTCATGCTATTCTAGGAATCCCAAACTCTATGGACTGCTCTAGAGCTGGGGTACTATTGTACCCTAAAATTTTCTCAGGTTGCTTGTAATATCAAAACATTATGTCTCAGTAACTAAAATCTCTGTTTTAATTCTCACTGACTTTATTATGTTTTCATTAGGAGCACAGAACACCCAAGCTTTCCACAGCCTGTTGTGCTATTCAGAAAAATCTGGCAAGTGATCCTTAATGAGCTATTAAAAACAAGAGATTTTAAAACTGGGAAGTCTTGCGGGAAAGGCAAGTGAGAAAGAGAAGAGAGGACACAAACAGAGAGAGAAGATAGATTTTTAAAGCAGTGTGGTTATAAAACACTATATGAAGAGTAATTTGGAATAGATTCAAACATTCCAGTTTTTTCTGCAGGTACCCTTGCCTACCTGAACAGTTGTGCTCTGATTTTATCACCAGGAGCACCACCTTCAAAAGCTGAGATCCTATTAGAATAATGACAGTTAATTTGTGAAGGCAAATTAAGGCAAGGTGGACATTAATGGGTGTTGAGGGTATTCAGACCTTTTCAGGAGGTGCTCTGCACTTGCAGGATTGGGCCCTTGTCAGTGTTACCAGAGCAGTATCTTCTTTCCAATAGTGGCACATATGGCAGGTAGTCAGAAATTCTCCCCATTCTGGGGACCTCTAGGCACCTAAAACATTAAGGGGTTTGAGGTGTCCTAGTTCTTTTCCACCTTGTTCTGATCATCTGTAGATTCAGAGAATTTCTCCTAAGAAAATGTCTTGGTTTTATATCTGAGATGTGCCCATATCTTCCATATTAATGTGAGTGTGTGTTGGGAGCAGTAAGTTGCAGAGGAGCTTTACTTGTGAATTACTTGCCCATCAAAATGCTGAATTCAATCTGCCAGAATAATTATATATATATAATATAGGTTTTTTGCCAGATGCTGAGCTGATTTTGGCAGGAGACCTGCACAAGGTTCCAAAGAGTGACTAATAGAATGAAAATTCCTATCACGTGCCCTGGTAATGAGGCATATTAAGTAGAAGGATCAAAGTACTGGCATAGTTTATTCTTCATTAAAATCAATCAGTGTACAGTAAATGGGAGACAATGGCCCTGAAGAGTGGAAAGTATTTTGGCCATAAATATGATTAGAAGGCTGGGCTAGTGACTGGGAGATAGCTCAATGCAGGGCCAATTCAGGCAAATCTGGGGCCCATTGAAAAGCCACTCAATTTAGGCTCCTGGCAGAAAGGCTCAAAATTCAGTGTGCAACTCTGTCTTCCTACCATCAAACTGCTCTGCCATGTCAGCTGTCTGGAGATGAGGTGGAGGTGGGGTAGGGGGAAGCGAGGGAGTCCATCCCATGGTGGGAGGTGAGAACAGGGAATGTGTCCAGACTTGTTATGCATTTGTGGAGGAAGATAGGGAAATAGTAGATGGAGGTTTCCAGTTAAACAGAAGAAAAGGAGACTTTGTAATGCCATGATAGAGGAGAAAGACATACCAATTAGATACACAAGTTATCACTCTAGGGATCTCATTCAGCACAAAACGGCTCATACTTCACACAAAGTTGCATTGAAGCATGATGTCATGCTAGCATTTTAAGCAGTCCTGAGTGGGGTGGGGCCACATGACCTAGGGTTTCCCATGGCTACAAATTTGGCAGCATTGTCTGAACTCAGCACTCACCCAGTAGGCTATAAGTCATTCATCTCTGCTGTTCATTCCCCCAACCATCATGGTTTAGGGGTATAAAGCTATGTCTACACTACAGACCTTATAGCAGCACAGCTGTACCGATGCAGCTGCGCCTCTGTAAGATCTCTCATGTAGCTGCTCTATGCCAACAAAAGAGAGCTCTCCCATTGACATAATTAAACCACCTCCAACGAGCGGCAGTAGCTATGTTGGCAGGAAAAGCTCTCCCACCGACATAGCGCTGTGCACACTACCACTTATGCTGGTGAAACTTATGTCGCTCGGGGGGATGCTTTTTAAGCTAGGCCTTAATCTTTCCAGCTCTGCCACTAATGTGTGGTGTGTGACCTTGTTCAATTCAGTTAGCCTCTCTGCTCCTCAGCTTCCCAATCAGTAATAAGGATTTCTACCCACCTGTCTAAAGTGTATTGAGATGTATGGGTGAAAGGCATTAGATAAGCATGAATTATTATTATTATTCTTTATTAAAGTGAAAATGTGGAACTGGGCAACTTAACTGAGATGTCAAAGTTCCAAAATGGGCCCTGGTAGTCAATTCTGGGGTCAACACTGTAAGAAAAGAAACAGAAAATACCTGTAGCATTCAGCAACTTGGACTTTTTACATACACACCCCAGGAATACATTCTAAGTGTTTGAACTGTGTCACTGGTTGAGTTAGGATGGATATTTATAAACTGAAAAGAGAATTTAATACATTTTCTTCAGTTCCTGGCTTCTGGATGCAATGATAACTCCAAGGTTCAGACTATTTCCTTCCAAATAAAACCTTTTCAACATACCAAAATACTTATTTTTAGTGGAATGAAATAGTTTTGTCATTTAACATTAAGTCAAGGTTTTATTTAAGCACAGCATTACATAACTGTTTCCTTCAGTGGCTCAGCCTTCACAGTCTTTATCAGGAACAAAGTAATTTTAAGCATAGCAGAAAACTGTAATGTGCATTTTCTATGGTAAGCAGCATTCATATATTGTTCCAGAAACTTCTGTACTTCTAAGTAGCAAAGATTGCTAAATGTTAGCCATGAAGTCAGGGGCAAAGCTGATAATTTAGTTCTTTGACAAATGTTTAGGAATCTGAGATTTTTGTTACAGGAACAAACATCTGGCTGCTACTTAACTGTGAAAATGTATCAGAGTTGTCTTTCAAAACCAAAATTTACAGATTTGTATTAAATAATTTCTATAATACAGGTTGTTTACCCAACTAAAGAACAGACACAAATCAATATATAAACACAGATAAATCCTAGACCACGTTTACAAATCATGGGATAGAACTCAAGACTTGTCATAAGTATATTACATTTTATATACATAATATGTCTATTAGAAAGAAGTGCTTTATTTATATTGATGGATCTAGCTAAACCTAGTGTGCAACTGTCAAATAGTTTATGGAAGGGATTAGTTGAATGGGCAACTCTAATTCTGTTAACATGAAGGTTGCAAAGTCAAACATTCAAAAGTTAGGAAATGCCAAAATTAAGGTTGCCTCTGATTTTCTCTTGAATCACAAAATATTTGGTGGTCTAGTTAAAGCCCCAGCTCTTGAAGCCATGTGATTAGGTGAGAACATCAGCTTTCATTAAAAAATAAAATAAAAAAAATCTAGCCTTCATGGTTGTGAAAAAAAGCTTGAAAATGTGACCTAGAGTGTATCCTAAAGGCTCATAAAAGAGAAGGCAGAGAAACAGAATGCAAAATGTTTTTTTTCAAAACGTCATGATTTTAAAGCTAATCTCATGATTATTTGGGGCCTGACTCATGATTTTTGAACTGTGGGGGTTGGCAATGCTGCATTCGTAGGTAGCTGGCAGTACAACATAAGACTGAAAACATCCTTGCCCAAAATGGAAATGATTATATAAGAAAGGATTAAAATAGCCACCTATGTTTTTTAGTATAAATAATTACCTAATTCTAAATTGGTGTTTGTAAGCATGGACCAATATTATGTAATGCTAGATTCTTCCTGTCAGCAACAGAAACAACTTAGGAATAGCAAAGAGCATTATCTAAGTAGTGTGTGTGTGTGTGCGTGTGTGTGTGTGAGAGAGAGAGAGAGAAAGCGAGCACAGTTTAGAATGTGTTCATGAGGATTCAGAATAAAAATAACAGCAGGTCTCTGTAATTTGCATAGAGGTCATGTTTTGCTAATATATATCTTGTAGAAGCAGACAGCATGTAAAAGAGGATGGTAAAACCTGACCCAGCAATGTTTTTAAATTTCAAATTATGCATAAAGTGTGCATTAAATTAATTAGGGAATTCATTAAGAAGAGAGTAAGAAACTAGTTAGCAGTGTGCAACATTTAGTGATGTAAGCCATTTTCTATAATTGTTAAATATAATTTGTCTTGTAACATTATCCTTTGATAAATTATTACAGCATAATATGATATATGTAGCTTATTAACAGTTTCATTAATTACTGTTAGAGCAAAGGCGCTCTGAAATCTAGTACACATAAGAACAAATGTTGAAGCAGATGGTTGAAATTAGCAAAACGTAATCGGTTGCTGAACCCGTTTACCTAATTAGATTATTACATCAAAATAGTTAAACTAAATTTGTCAAGTTGTCGGTGAGGAGCTGGAGATTTTTGGAATCATCATCACAGTGTGACAACTCAAAGGAGTGGGCAAGCAGCAAACTGTTACAGGCTCAAATCCACCAACTACTTGTTCGTTCTTCTGTCTCTCTGGCACATTTATTGCAACAAGTTGAAAAACTGTAAGCTTAGCTGAAATATTCATACTTCCTTCCTGAGTCCCAAGCCTTCTCTCCTCCAAAACTGGAGAAAAAGATTGATGAGTAATAGGGAAAATGGAATTGAAAATACATAAAGCCCTTAGGATACTGGATAGTTTAGAAATATCTTATAACATTAAGACTGGCCATTTTCCTGAGCTTTATGTGTGCTTGCCTATTTGCTCTGCTAGGAGAGGAGGGAAATTTTATGACCAGTTTGAGGAGGGTCCAGGTTAGGACCCTTGAAAGGAAAAAAAAGTCCAGCCCCATTTCAACCTATTGGTACCCTTTCTTCCTATCTGGCCTGCTTCCCCCTGCTGCAAAATCCAGCCAGATTCTAGGAAATAGAAGAATCACAGCAGTGGCTGTGACTAGGATGTGGGGGCTTCCTGCCATGCAGCCTAGAGGTGGAGATTGGACAAGGAGATAATGTGGGTTTTCCACATGCCCGGAGAGGGGTGGCTTTCAAATACATCTTGGAGGGCAGGCTAGAGAGAGGGAGGCGGTGTCGTTCTACAAAGGGAGGGAGAGGCACAGAGCAAAATCTGAGTGGGAGATAGTGCTAAGGCAGGGGATAGAGGAAAAAAGAGAGGAGAAAAGTTAACACATCCTGATATTCAAATCCCTCACCGTAGGATCCTGAGGATGAATACGTCTCTCTCTCTTCCGCATTTTTACTGTGCGCAGCACCTTCAGGTAGAGTTCTCAGGGTTCTGAGCTTAATACAAATCCTGACATACCTTTGCAAGGTGTGTCAGATATAACCCTGGGCGAAACTCAGGCTGACAACTTCCTGCCGTGGTTAATGCTTTCGTTTCAGGTAAAATCATTTTATCACAGCAAACTGGAGAACTGAAAGTTGACTCATCCTTTGTTCTGCTTCCCCAGGGCTTTCCCAGTCACATACATGCCCCAACATGCAATACAAAGAAGATGGCACTTATTAGGGAGAAAGATAATCAAATTTCATTGTGATCAGAGCAACACTAGCAGATCTGCTGGTTAGCAACTCCATTATTATACAGACAACTTCATTATAAGATTTTCACATAGGCAAACATGTCTAATGCAAGTGCCCCATCTCTACTATGCAGTATAGAAAAACACTCAGTCCAATATGCAGTAATACTGATTAATTAGATCCCAGAGCCACCCTTCTTCATGTCCAGCTTCCAAGTAAAGACAATCACTCTTAAATATTCAAAAAATCCCTCTCACTCTTCCATCCTTCCCTATGTTCTCCCTTAATTGCCACCTTCCTTGTATATTTTAACCATTATTGGTATCATACCTTCTTCCATTCTTCTCCAACACCCAGATCTGCCTCCAACTTCTCACGATCTAAACAATCTTCCTTTCCCACTTCAAATCCCATCATAAAACTCTTTTCCGGAGAGCTTTTCAGCTGCTCAGTTTGCACTATTCAGTATTTCAACTGCCTTCTGGTGTAGCCTAGTACCTGAGCTAGACTGTGAGCCCCTCGGGCAACAGACCATGCCTTCCATATATTTTTGAACAGCATTATTCATCATTGGGGCTTCATAAATTTATGAAGAATGAGAAATTTGACATCAAATATTATAAATAGTTCCAAAGGTTCTGACTGGCTTGGTCTGAACCTTTCTACAGGTAAAGATACATCTGTGTTAAAAATGCTTTAAAAAAACCATTCTGAACTTTTAGTCAGGTGTTTTAAAAGTCGTTGGGGTTGCACGTGCTTTGCCAAGACTTAATTTGGTCCAGAGAAAGAGATCTCCTGACTGGCAACTATCGTGAGCTAATCAAGTTTATTGCTTGCAAGTACTACTCTCCCTACCATTCTTCCTGCATTACCTGCCAGAAGTTTGTGATATCAGTACAACAGATCACAGGGCTGTAAGGTAATATGAGCTATGCACTACACATCTCAGGAGTGTGCTATAGTTTAATTGATTTTTGTTTACACATCCTTTTATGCACGAAATCTATCTTGTGGCCATTTGGTGCTGTCATGGTGAAGTGACTTGCATATGACTGATAAGCCAAAGAGGTGTGAGCAGCAGAACATTAGGTATGGTTAATAAACAAATTAGCTAAACTATATGATACCCATTGAAAATTGCAGATCAGAGAGAGAATGATAGCATCCAAATAAAGGGTGCTCATAGCAAGCAATAATTTGTCATATTTCTCTGCACTAATGTGAAATACCAACATTCACTTGTCACTGCTTTGATAGTACAATCTGTTCACTGAAAAATCAACACAATACACAGCACTTTAGGGGGTACAATGCAGAAGCACATGTGCAGGGGTACTGTGTGCAGAAGCACATTGACCCGCTATCTTGTCTGCTTTGATTTTGAGCACGGACTGATATTACATTAATTGAGAGATGCTACCAGCATGAAGTCTTAACAGTCTATAATGAAACATTCACATTCACACTGGGGATTATGAACATCAGACAATCTTACCTGCACAAATATACATGTGAGCATGTGGCCAGGATAAATTGTATTAGCCGTTTCTGGGTTGGCATTGCTATGAGCATATGTTTATACAATATTTGAGACACTCCTGTGACATCTGCAATTAATAAGATGCAACATAAAATATGTATTGGAGTCATATGTGAGAGATGACTGTGTTTCATATGTACTGATAGAGATTCTTTCCATGTGGGAGGCATTATAGGAGTGGGAACACAATGCAGTGGTAATGCTGTGTTTCTCTGACAGCTGTGCATGGCAGGAGTTGGAAATGGCTAGCTTTTGTGAGAAGGGACACAATGAATACTTTGGAATCCTGTGTGTTTTGTGGCTGAGTATCTGAGCTACACTTTGCACTGATGTAAATACATTTTTTCTCACTTATGAAGCCACAGCCACATAGAGATCCACATATGCACTTTCATATATTTGCAAAGGCATTGATTGAAGTTACACTTTACCATTTTGGCACAACATTTTGCTCAGCATTGTAATTCAATTTTTTCAGCACAAGGGCAGGCCATTGAACTTAGTCTTTCAATGTTTCTTTCAGCGAAGGAAGAGATCATATTGTGCTACTATTTTGATATTGATATTGTGCTACGATTCAAGAGAGAGTTTGTCATCTGAAGAATTCCAAAATGAACTTTCATACTGAAAGACGCAACAAAACCCTGCCTCATAAACAAAGTTTAGATCAGAGAATGCCGAGCTTTCAGGGCATAAGACTCAGGACAAAGGCTGTGGCCATTAACCTTAACCAGATTCTTTTGTCCATATGCAGTCCCTGCTCCAAAGTTTGGTGGTTCTGATGAAGAGGAACCTGGATATTACCACCTCTTTTAATTTTCCAAAACCAAAATGGAAACATGACCTCTTTGGCCAAGCTCTAATGATTTTACCATCTTTATTCTTCTGCTTCAGATTTACTTGAGCTCTCTCTCAGACTGTGAGCTTTTGAAAGAAGGTTCAGAAAATAAGAGTAGAATCAAGTGATATACCAGTTGCAAAGACAGACAGTGAGAGTAAGAATAAGGTTAGAGACCATTGGAAATCACTGCTTCAGGATGTGAGATCTAGTATGAACTATAATGAATATACTGTGATCTGAGAGGTGCCAGATACTGAATAATATTCCAAAATACATTTCAGATGAAAGAAATTAACTTAAAAGTAATGTTTTATCCTGCACTTCCTCCCCTACAAAATGCCCCCCCTGCCTGCCTAATAACAGATAAATATTAAATAGCAGTTAATTTTACCTTTTCTGCTTCCCCTTCTCCATTCTACTTTCCCTTCTCCATTCTTCATGTGTGATACTAATGTCTTGAATCATCCACTAAAAGAGGATAAGAATTTAAAAATAATCGTCTCTAGAGTTTGTTGAATTTTTCACTGTAAATACATTATCTGATTAAGTCAACCCTTTATTCTATTTGGGATTAATACACAAACTGATCTAGATTACTGTAAAAGTCTTTGTTATTCAAGTAATAATTGGGGTGTGCAGAAACTGTTCAGCTCAACTATTTGCTCTTTGCGGTATGTGATTGGTCACCTAACTTACATGGTATTTTCTGCCTCTTGATTGGATGACTAAACATTTTTTTAAGGTATAACAAATAACATATAGCAAATATTGTTCTAAATGCTGGTGAATTGCTCAGTTGGGAAGTCTAGTATAAACATGTTCTTATAATATCTGATGCCCCAAGAAAGACTAGATTGTAGGCTCTATTGGGTCCAAGATAGGAGAGTTTCTATCTGTGAGTTGCCCTAAGCATCCCATGAGGCTTTTTGTTTCAGGTACGCCTATATCTTATCTTGTTCTTTTGTTACAGTTTAATGCAGAATTTATTAATATTTTTGTATTAAAAGTAGAGCTGAGTGAATAAATTAGACAGAATAATTTTTATTTGATTAATTTAAGCTTTTTCTCTTGACAAATTTCTGTGAATGGGTCAAGATTTTTCTGAATTTACTTGTTGTTTGAAATCATTTGCCAGATAATTTGTGTGCACAATTCTTAGTCTGTAGCTTGTTCATGACCAGCCTTCTGTGAGTCTTTGATATGTGAAATTTGAGCCAGTTTAGTTGGACATGTTGGTCTCATGATATGTTTCTGCTTTCTGATTGGATGAGCATAACCCTTAAACTCAGGTTTTGGGTGCAAATTCAGTAATTATGAATTTGAATTTTGAATTTGCTTATCATAAATATTATGGAATGTTCACTTAAAATTTAACGTTTGAGCCAACATTCTTGCCAGTAAACCCATTTTGCTAGAATGCTTGTGGAAAGGAGTACAAACAGAGCCAAAGTGAATTCATTAAAAACTCAAATAGTTTTGGAAATATTTTTAGCAGTATTTGTCTCACTCTAGAGGCAAGCAAATGTCTATAAACTATCTGTCATTTACTGGATTTATTTGTGGCCTATTGTATATCATAATCATTTGAAGTTATTGTAAACCTGGATCTCTGGGACCCGGGTTTATGGACTCAGTGCTTCCAAGCCCATGCTTTAGCCTTTACAGTGCATTGCAAATCTTGACCTGGCTCTCTCAGGATATGTCTACACAACACATGACCCTTCCCCCCACACACAAGGCAGTGAGTTTCAGAATTTGGGTCGACAGACTCGGTCTCATGCTGTAGCACTAAAAATAGTCGTGTAGAGGTTCGGGCCTGGGTTGGAACTGAGGCTCTTAAGCCTGGGTGACTTTCAGAGCCCGAGCTCCAGCCCAAGCCTGAATGTCTACACAGCTATATTTAGTGCTGTAATGGGAGTCCCATAGACTCAGGCACTGAGAGTCTCTGCCATGGCTTTTTTTTTTTGCGCCATGTAGACATACCCACACTGTGCTAATATATCCATACTGCACTACACAGACTGATTCAGTTCAGCATCTTACGCTACATTCATGCTGCAAAATGACAGGGCAGGGATCCAAATCATAGCAGGACTCAGGCTCTGACCTACCCCCCAGCAGAGTCCTAGGATTCGGGACCCAATTGCTTGCTGACCCGAGTCAGATTGATTTGCATGTGGATGGAAGAGGGACTCAAACTTGAGTCAGAGTCTGGACTTAGGCAACTCTCTGTTGCCTTTTCCTCTTTTGAAGCAAGGCGGAAAATGTTTTCCTGAGAAAATTCGACAGGAATAGTGAAGCTCTGGAGCCTGGTTCTAATCTCACTTACACTAGTACAACTCTGGAGTCATGACATTGCCTTCATTTGAGTTACTCTTGCATTCCATCTCAGTATGAAGGCGCAGAATCTGATCCTGGTTTAATAGATCACAAACCTCATGATTGTTAAAGTAACTGACACTAACAATGAGATACCTATAATTTGATCTCTTTAACATGAATGATTACATAAATAGGTGAATTTTCAAAAATCTGATCCTGAATTACCAGGCAGTTATTCGACTTCACAATCCTGTCCTGAGAATGAGCGATGATATGTTGGTAGTTTTGATAACAATGGAACAATATGTCATGGTATGGCAATCAGGGTGACAGCCATAGGACTGTATGTCACAGCCTTGCAGTGCAATTCACATGCATCATGCATATGAAAGTAAAAACAATCTTTAATCTATTACAACCAGGAGAAAGTAATTAGTAATATGAATCTGACTGGTATGTCCAAAGGCAATCAGAATGTTCTTCAAAGTAATTTAAATAACCCAGTGTATGGTGTCTACATAAAGAAACCCAATCCTGCCCACACCACATGTAGGTGTCGATAGGAAGCAGAAGTCACATTCAAGACTTAAATGTATGATCCTGTTTCTTAGGAACAAAGAAATAAATATCCATATTCCATTGATTTTCATGAATTTTTATCATAACAGTGATAATAACCCGAGAAAGAGGAAATGAACAATAGACAAATGAGCTGATCCTTCCTATTAGAGGTGATCAGATATAGATCTGGTATTTTTAAACTATGACTAAAGGGCAAATCTTCCAGAAATGTATGTGGATTTTCTGCTTTAAAACTTGCCTTGTTTGCTATTAAAACATCTCATGTAAATTTACAGGCTTATTTGTATTTGGAAAGTGGAGGGGGTCGGCCTGTTTTCCCTCTCTCTTATGCTGAGGTAAATCAGGAGTAACTCCAATGCCATCTATGGGTTTATACTGGTGTACAGCCAGTATACGTGAGAGGAGAACCAGGCCCTGTCTTGTTAAGCTGAGGATGAGACCAATGAAATTTCCCCCTTAAGAAATATAAGTGCAATTATGGGATGCTGAAACAAGGCTGGCATGAAGAATTTGTTTTAACAATAAGAGTTCAACAATCCACAGGGATTTCCCTCCTACCCGTTTTACAAATTGTTGGCAGAAACCTTAGACCCTGATCCTGCTAAGACTTACACATTTGCTTAACTTGAAGCCCATGAGCAGTCCCAATTAAATCAATGGAACTACAGTGAGTAAAGTCACTTATTTAGGCATGTATGTAAGTCATTGCAGGATCGGGACCTTTGTTGTAAGAAATTATCCATAGAGATGATTTTATTAATGTTACAGGTAAGTAACAGAACCCCAATCTGAGTTTAAAGTTAAAATGGCATTTTGTTTTATGATAAGATTATGAAATTTTTCTTTCACATGGTTTGGCCTCTGATTTCATAATCTTAGAGGAAACAGATTAAATCTGGAATTCGGTTATATTGATTTAAATCTGGAATTCAATTATGTTCATTTACTGTAGCTGACAATTCTTTTGGGAAAAAAAGCCAGAATGTGCTTTTTGAAAAGAAGAATGAAAAATATTTCAGAAGAGTTGTGTACTATAATGCTGAATTGCTTGTCTAGAAATATATTTGTCCTTTAGCCACAAGGTGGTGCTTTTGCCCTCTTTATCTTTTGGCAGAACTGCAAAAATAGCTCACAAACAGTTGACGAAAGTCTTTAATTTTAGAAGAATCATTAGGGTTCAAAGCACTTGTTACATACCATTTCCAAAAACACTCCCCACTACACCCTGCGGTAACCAATGCTAATGTAGAGGTGAAAGTGAAATGCTTCTTTTTATCCACAGGGACTCCTCATGTTATTCCCTTCCCTCTCTGGACGGCAGCTATCAGAGTACATTAATTCTAGTAAGAACAGCAGCCGGTAACTCTCTGTGACTATCACCTGGATGTCGCTATATGGCTCTCCCAACATGGCAGAGGATCTTGTATCACAGGTCCCTACCTGAGGCATCTGAAATGCTGGTCACGCTCCTGGCATCAAGCTTCTGCTGGGTGGGTAGCTTGGGAGGGACGACATGGCAGCATTCTCTCCCATACATCTCTGTGAAAACAATGAATGCTTTGCTACTTTACAATTAAGGCAGCTTATTTTCTTTTTACTTCTTAAAAAGTGTATTCATGAATATACAGGCAATGCAGTATATTCATACATAGATATGGGTTACACAGCTATACACATGTATTAATTTATCTTTAAAAATGAATCTCACATCCTATCTCTTTTGGGAAAGTCCTATAAAATGTAATGGTGATAAAACCAATAGGAGTTTAGAGATATTACTCTAAAACCCATAAAACATGATATTTTTGCCATATGCTTTTGAACCATCTTAGAGAATTCTATAGCAGGGATATAATCCTCTATTCATTTTCTATATGAAGGTTTAAAAAAACTATAGAAATGTTGTCATTTTCTAGTAAATTTTATTGGACTTGTTCAGAAGGGGTGTAGGTGCTACATTGTATTTGTTTCAAGGCATAAACAAAGCAATTCTGTTTTGCTCTTTTGCAGAAACGATTACTGTGAGGTGATGGAGCAAAACTGGTTCTTATCCTTTTCAGATTTGGTTGGCTTGGGTAAGGGATCGTAAGGGTCAGCATTCAATCTTGCCATAGAAATGCTCATCCCCTTTGGAGCTGTGTTGCATTAATAAAAGGCCTGGCTTCCTCATGAAGTCACAGACGAGTCTGGTTTGCATACTCACCCTTTAGTGTTGATGTGGGAACTAAGCTTTGTTTCCATAGAGCCTGAGCCTTCTGTCTCTAATTGACTTCAATAGAAATTTTGTCAAGGTAAGAACTGAAGGACTGGGCCTTTAAGGGGCTGTATCACCATTTTAACAATCCAGACTGCATTACTTTTATTTTTATTTTTTTATAAGACTGCTCACCAATGAAGGTAAATTGTTTGACAATGCGCAGAGCATACCAGTCTGCTTTGCCTGAACCAGTGGATCAGTGCAATTAAAATTATATTAATGCCTTCTTTAATAAACCCCATATTGACCACCTTAAAGTATGCCCAAGGTGTCCAGTACAGTATGGTTTGATTTTACAGAAAACCCAACTTTACCAGGAAACAGATTTTCTGGCTCTCTTGGGTGGTCACTAATGGCAAGTTTCACTTTATCATATATTGGAATTGGATCAAACCAGTTTAGTGAAGGTTGCCTGCTGCTGAACAAAGAGATGTTTGGGATCCAAAGGTAGGTGCTGTATTTCATATGTGGAATTATATTGCTTTATTCCTATTTATTCGGTATGTCAAAAGCTACCATCATTTAATGGGTACTACCATGCTAAATATCCTCATTCCATAAAATCCTGACCACCCAAAATGCTACTTCCTGGGAGGACATTATACTGAATTAATGAAGAATTGTTGTTGTCATTGATGGAAGTATCAATTTGTAGAAATGGTGCTTTTGAAAGTGATGTTAAAACATCTTGCCTAGGTAAACTGGATGACGCAGGGGATTGGTAATGACTTTAATTCATACTTTTGTCACTCATTCAAATCTTGCTGAGGTTCATGGTGAGAAAAGTCATTACTTTCTTACTAATGATTGGTGATCTTTGGTATAAAAGGAGTTAGTGGCCTTGAGGGGAGATGTTCAAAAATGCCTAGGGGATTTAGAGGAGTAAGTCCTACTGAAAGTCAATGAGACTTGTGCTCCTAAGTCACAGTTGCTTTTGAAAATCCCTGCCTCAGTCCTGTGCAGGTTGACAACAGACCAGATTACCCTCACAATTGCTATCCATGCTATGTGTCTCAGCAGAGACTATGGGTGTACCTAAGTGACGTAGGTGCCCAAGTCCTAGGGAAAGTCAATGGAATTTGTGCCACTAAGTCACTTAGGTGTTTCTGAAACTCTCATCCTATGTGGGAAGATAGGTGTAGATTTTTCAAAGGCACAGATGGCATTTAGGTGCCTAACTGCCATTTGTGCCTTAGACAATCTACCCCATAGACTTCACTGCCACCTCTCACCTGGATGTGGTCCCTCTCCATCAGAACTGCAGCACATTGGCAGAGCAGGTAAGGAAGTTTGTACTGCTACTGTCTGAGTTGCACTTGTCCTGTGGATAAATATTGGACTTCAGGCTCCAGGGTTATCAAATTGTTTATTTCATAAGTACAAAATTTACTTCAGTATTCAAAGATACCCTGTTTTCCTCCTTCTCACCCTGTGCCCCTCTCTTTCCTGGATGTTCACAGGTCCGTACCTATGCATAAGTAGGTTATTTGACTGGTCCTCTAAATGGGAAATCAAGCAGGTTAGCTAGTTGAGTTCTCTGCATGTATTTTAGCTTTTGTTTTTTTACAGGAGAATAAGAATAAGAGCATATGGTTTAATGATCTATTTGAGATGGTCATTTGTTCTATTTTCCACCTGAACAAATTTAAAGGCACAGCTGAAATTAAAATGTCAAATCTCCATTTAAAATGTAATCTGTTGTCAAATATATGCTATCATATATGTTAATCTGAACTGTGCAGCTCTGTTTAAGAGCAGCCACTAAATTCAAACCTACCATGTTTATTTATTCACAGCAATACTAGAATCAAAGGCCCTACCATAGTGGTACCAGACTTTTTTTCAACTTTTCTTTATTTGTTTTGAGCAGGAGTACTATCCTTTTTCTCGGTGTTAACTATGGGGAGGTTTTCAAAGTCAAAAGGGCAATTAGGCACCTATCTCCCATTATTTAGGTGCCTCACTGCTCTTTGTGCCTCTTAAACTCTCTCTTTATAAACATAGTGGTAACTATACAGCAAGCATTACTTATGCAGAAGTTGGTTTAGCAGAATTAAAGGTGAACTGAAATACCTGGAACACTGTAAGGGATAAGAACAGCTATACTGAGTCAAACCAATGGTCCATCTGGCTCTCTGACGGTGGCCAATGCCAGATGCCTCAAAGGGAAGGAACAGAACAGGTCTCTTATCGAATGATCCCCTGTCTTCCAGTCCCAACATCTGGTAATCAGAGGCTTAGGGACACTCGGAGTGTGGTGTTGCATCCCTGACTATCTATCCTATCCTCCAGGAACTTGTCTAATTCTTTTTTGAACCCAGTTATAGTTTTGGCCTTCACAACCTCCCTTGGCAATGAATTCCACAGGTTGACTGTGAGTTGTGTGAAGAAGTATTTCCCTATGTTTGTTTTAAACCTATTAACCTATTGCCTATTAATTTCACTGGATGATCCCTGGTTTTTGTGTTTTGTGATGCTATCTATCTATCTATCTATTATGGTGGCCAGGGGCCCAGACCCACTACCATTAAATCACTATGAAAACTCTCACAGTCTTCAGTGGGTTCAGGATCGAGACCTATGGGTCAACAACAGTTCCTTTCACTGCCTTAGCTGTTGGTGAAGTTTTCAGCCCCTTCTGGAGAAACACAGAAGTAGCAGTAGTATATAGTGCAAACAACTATTTACAAAGAAATTATTCAATGATGGACTGAAAAATAAATGTGAATGAGTGATTTGATTATTATCTAACCAGCTATAGAGAATATCAGGAAAATGAATTTGTGAATAATTATTCAACGAAGAACTGCCAAATTCACAATGACTGTAATTCACAATGAATCATTTGACCAGCTCTACACAGAACTCTGAGCCCAGGCTTTGACAGTGAAAAAAACTTTTAAAATTCCTTGTAAAATGTATACCATAGGTAAATAAGGAGTATATGTATTTGAGTAATGGAAGAATTTGCAGCTTTATTAGTCAGTGCAGGAGAATCATCTTATGACAGCTAAAAAGATTACTGCAAAAAATTCCAAACCAATCTCCAACTGTATTACAGTTACATGGGAGAAGAAACATGTTAAGACCATACTTTAAACTCATGTTTTTCTTTGTAGCTGAATAGCAATTCTTGTAATGAATCTTACATTTTATAACAAGCAGCAAAAAAATTCTACCACTTATGGTCTTATTGGCTACCAATACTTTATACCGGCAGATGCTTGTCAGCGTAGTTTCCACTCTTCCCATGCCAGAGGTGCCATACATGGAGCTGAAAGCTTGTAAAGCACTTTGGAATGAAGGGTCCTTTATAACTGTAAATTATCATTAATTTATTAGTTGCCCCACTGATGAATTCAGGCGAATAAGCCCATTAAAGATGACAGTCTTTCTGCTTTTCACCCAGTAGGCTTAACCTTCAGCAGGAGACCCAAATGCACCTCTAGGCTAGTCTAACTAGAAAAGATAAAAGCCACTGATTCACTGTCAGTAATTTATATTTTTGATACTTCAAGAGCCAAAGAAGCCATGCTATTCTCTGTTTCGATCAGGAAACTGGAATTAGGGCTTCTGGATTTCACTGGGGGATGTACACTGGCTTGCTATACAATCTTTGCTGGATAGGCCCTATTCCTGCAAAGCCCTTATGTACACATGTATCTTTAAGCATGGAAATACTCTCACTGACTGCAATGGGAATATTTGTATGCTTAAAATTATGCACATGCACAAGTGTTTTGCTGGATCAGAGGTTTAAACTCTGTGCTTCAGTTTCCTCAGCTATAAAAGGGATATTTACCTTCTTTTTTTACAAGAATATCATGAGGTTTCATCAATTAATCTTTACAAAGGCTGCTGTCTTTTGCTGCTTCTCTGTAACCTTGTCATTTGACCTCCAACCTTGGAGTAACTTTCCCATGCAATTTCTTGATAATGCTGTTGATTTGGTCTTTACTATGAATTGTTCTTTATTTCTGATCACTATTTCGAAATGATTTCAGAGGGCAGGGCATGTGGTTACGACGACGAAAGACAGACCAGCTAAGCATATCCTGGAAGGACCTCCTTGGCATGTCTGACCTCATGGCCAACCAAGGAGTAGATGGAGGGATAATATTGAGCAAGACCTCAGATCTCTTACTGTGAATTACCATCAATGGCAAAAATATGGCCTTGACAGAAAGAGGTGGGGCAAACTGTGAGAGTGGCCAAGGACCTCCATGGTCTACTAAGTCAGGGAGTGATTAAGTAATTTCGGAATTCCTTCTTTCCCACCACACTGGCTTTCAATATATCTCCCTCTTTTCTCAACTTCCCTTTTAACAACTTCTCTCCAACTTGCTTGCTACTCTTAGGTCCTTCCTCCCCTTCTTGGCTTCCTCATGATTTCCCTCCCTTCTCACCTCCATGTTCTCTATTTTCATCTCTACTCTTTCTACACTCAACTCAGTTAGCCCACCCTAGTACTGCTCCCTCCACCCCTGCAGTCCCTAGTCTTGCTTCTGTCTTCACTAC
The DNA here is from genome assembly GCF_002925995.2 of Terrapene triunguis. Classification (NCBI taxonomy): domain Eukaryota; kingdom Metazoa; phylum Chordata; order Testudines; family Emydidae; genus Terrapene; species Terrapene triunguis. The sequence continues at coordinate 28,763,468 of NW_020664413.1, read as the reverse complement.
CTCTGATCCTGAAACCACACTCCTGAGAGTCTTTGGAGAAAAACTCAGTGCAGTACTGAATTCCTCCAATGTATGTTTGTTCTTTCTCCCTTTTTAGACAATTTTATTTCTCCTCCCTGCATAACTCTTGTTCATCCAACTCTTCTGAATGCTGAGTATGCGTTCTACATCTGCTGCATGGACTCTCCAATTCAGGGAATTTGAGAAAAAGAGAGTGTCTCTATCATTTTGGTTCCGAATTGGATCCAAAAACATAACTTTCTATATTCTGGTTGTAGTCAGATGATCAGCAAAATCTCATAATAATAGTTTGAGAGGTTGTAGCACAATAGAGGATGAACTTGAACCTTAACCCTGATTTTGACCAAAGAACTACTCACTGAAATGTGTCCGACATGTAATCTAGATCCAGATCTAAACAGTTTTTCCTGCGTCTTTAATTATAGTCATAACTATAATGAGTGCTTTGAGATGCATGCATGAAAGGTGCTATAGAAGTACAAAATGATAATTACAAAAGGAAAGGTCCTTCTCAGAAAAGGATAGCTGCACTCTACCACATTTTCCTTTTGAAAATGTTTTGGGTGATTGGGAATGGAGATTTTTTTTGGTGGATTTGCAAATCCAAAGCCATATTGGAGATGGCCTCATAGAGAGGAAGATGAGCAGAAGGAGGGAGGGAAATATGAAGTGAGCACAAAACATTAAAAAATATTTAAAAGCTTAATTTCTCTCAAAGCATCAGAAGGAATGTGGGAGGAGGCGAGTGGGAGCGTGTGGACTGAATCACTGAACAGAACTTCATGTGTTTGGATTTTTTTTTAATTATCTAAGGTTTGTCTCTACACTGACAATTTTCAGGAAATTTCCCACCACTGTGCTATTTCTGGTGCAGTTCCATTGGTACTATCAATACTAAGAACCCAGCCTGGTCTGGCACAAGTGTTTTTACATGGAGAATGCCCAGTGGGCAGCCCACACTCTTACTTAAATCAAGAGCCCTCAAGTTTGAATGTTTCTGTTGATTGCAGTTGTGATAGCGTGGTCTGAGGGAAGAGGCAATCTCTCAGGTAACCAGTAACTTACTGACTACCAGTCAAATTACAGAGCAAAGGTATAATGTATTAATCATGAAACACCTTTTAACAAGACGGTGGCTGCATTTAACACTAGTTTCAGTTTGCAGATAGTCTCAGATTGTAATCGTACATAAGCGCACTGAAGAAATCGAGACTAAAGGTGAAAAAACATGGATGATAGTAACAAAGTCTGTATCTGGAAGAAATGGTTGCACACTTCTTGCCAGGTGCAAATAGAATAAAACAGTTTTTGGCTACAGCTACTACCCAAGTATCCAGCTGCAGGCAGGATCTACTAAAACTCTTTAATTGCAAACCTGTCTGACAAATGGCAGACCCATTCCTTCAGTCAGAGTGCTGACATAATTATAGACAACCCTTCCGTTTGCTTCACCCAGTGTACCAATCTTGCCTCCATCTTGGCTGGGTTAACTGTCATCCAGAGAGCCCTCATCCAAGCTCCAATGTTATCCTGATGCTGAGGAATTCATTCCACTGTGACTGACAAGTTGTATGAAAGGAAAACAGAAAGGTGGATATATCAGCATGCTGTAGACCGCACAGCCCATGTCGCCTATAGTTTGGCTTGCTCCCTCAATTCTTCTCGTTCCCCACTTTTAAGTTTTCCATTGGTTTACTAAGGCAAATCTAAACCCATAAGCTATGGAACATCTTTTTACACTACCAGAGTTCTCCCAGCCTAGGAAATACTCAAGATAATTTATCCACTGCTGTAAGAACTTGCAATATGTTCCAGCAATAAGCCTTTATTCATATTGGCCCTGAGCATCCCTTTTGTGGGTGTATCTCTCTCTGTATGCACACGAGGGGGCAACTATTCTGCAGCACCATCCCCATTTCCTACAATTCCTTGAGCATCCTTCCACTGGAGCTCAATGAGAAAGAGGTTCCATTGGGGTGTGGCAGGAGGAGAGGATGAAGCATGGGATTGGCCATGTTCTACAGCACCATCCAGAAAAGTCCTTTCCAGATTTTAGTACAGAAATTGGGCATGAGATTAACACAAATTTTTCTAGGTTCCCTTCTGCTGGATGCTACTAAACAATTACTGAGGGGACACAGCCAATGGTACCAGTGACCCCATCAAAGGAGAATGGAAGCCAGAAGAGCATGCCAACCTCAACAGTGTTAAGGCAAAAGAAATTTTAACTTCAGATATGCCGATCAGTTGCTTATAATTGATATTTCAGACAAAAACCTGCATTAAGGTTGCAAAGTCAAGCATTCAAAAGTTGGGAATTCTCAGAATTCAGGTTGCACAGGCAACATTAGCTTGCCCCCCTTGTGCATACTGATACAATACAATACTGATATGATACAATCTTTAACTACATGATCACATGCTATTTTTTCCACAAAACCCTTCCCAGTCTCCTTGCCCAGATAGAGGTGGGGGTAAGAGACTGGGTCTAACTCCAGGTTCCCCATCTGAGTCCCACTCTCCTCCTGGTTTCTTGTCCCAAGCTCCTTGCCCAACCAGTCTCAGTTTCTCCCATGGCTCCCTCTTCTGATCTAAGTCTTCCTGCCTGGCCTCTCTGGCTCCCACTCCAGCCCTTATACAACCCTGTCCTTGCTACTAATCCCAGTCTTCTTGCCCAACCACTCTGTCTTTCCCACATGCTCCTCGTCCCAATCTGTAGGTGTCTTATCTCCTCTGCATTTGAGGCTACCTCTCCCACCCTGCCTGGGCACCAGCCGGGAGCACTGAGAACACAGGAGAGAGCACTTCGCTGCTCTCACTTCTGGTGCTGGCAACTTCTGCAATTTAACACAATGTTGGCCAGGGCTGGAGCCACTCACCAAGATGACACATGCTGCTGCCCTTTCACAAACTTCAGTCCTGCCTCACTGGCTGGGTGCCAAAAGGCAGGCAAGAATAGCCAGTCAGTGCTGGTGCAGGAGGCAGACACAGATCTCCCTCTCCCCTCAGGGCCCAAGAGGACATTCTAGGTAGGGGACACAGAGTGACTGTCACCAGTCTCACAGGAGGGGAAGGGAAGGAATGGAACAGAAAGAGCTCAGCAACCCCATCCTATATAAGGCCCCGTAGATCTAGAACCCAGGCCTGCAGAGATACCAGGCAGCAGACATCTCTATGCTGCCACCCAGCAGTAGCTGTAACCAGCGTGTGCTCCACTCTCCACTCCCCACCACCTGCTGTGGATACAGCCCATGGGAAGTCCTGCTTCATGGGGTCTGATAGGACCATTAATCAGGTAATCTTTTCTGGATCATGGGCCTATAATGGGCAAAGGGGCCTTTGGCTCCCGTGTGGTGGTGGTGTCAGAAGAAAAGGCAGAGAACAAACTCGTAGAGTTGTTTAGGCTGCCCATGTGATCCCTTGGCCCTAGTGAAACTACATATGGTATGGTGGGAAGGTCTGATGCTATTTGAATAGGCATGGTGGATGGCAAAAAGGGACCATGTATGAACATCACATGTATTTGCTGAGGGAAGGATTGCAGGCCAGGAATATCAAAATAACTGACTGTCCTGAACTTATGCGCATATGGTTAAGGAAATATGCCATGATGAGTCACATTAGCAATGCAATAAAAATAGCTTCTGCAACCATGTAAAGAAAATAACGGGTACTAATTAATCAGGATTTTCCCCCCAAAGGAGAGGTATGGAAAAAGGTGCAGTGGGACAGTGGCCTGCTTTTCAGCACTCTACACAAAGGCAAAATTGAGTAAAACAAGGTTCCACCAAGAACCACCTTTCTCCTGAATTGAGTGAAAGGTTGAAGAATACTGTTTGATTTTTGCTGAAAAGAGCCTTTAGATATTTTCTAATACTACTTGCAATAGAGTAGGCACACTTCTATATCCGTTCGAAAAGGAATTAAATTAATTTTAGAAATGGTACTATAACTATTTTCCTGCCCCAGGGACCATTTGTTTTAAAATCATTAAAGATTTTTATATGACACTGCACTGACATTTTGTGTGAATAAATTAGGGGAATTAGTAGAGAACTGCTTTCTTTCTTCACAGCTTTCTCAGGGTATATAGTATATTTGCATGCATGTATATTTTGCACACACTGTGCAAATTGAAGATGTAGGCAATGACTGCATATGGATAAAATAAATACAGTGTTAAAGAAGTTCAGCACTGAAAACAAAGGTTTAGGAATTTATCTGATTAGCTATTCTCAGTATCTCTTTGCACATCCTTAGGGGCTGCAGAACCAGTCAGGTTCACTTAGTCACATAATGTAGCAAAATGCATACGCATTAGGAGGATTAATTAAACTTGCCTGGGCTACCTTTATTCTGGCATTTCCTGACTTCTAAGTGCTTGATTTTTGCAACCTTAATACTGTTTTTAACATATATTTGTCTGTAATTTTCTCAGTTTTTAAAACAGCAAACTGAAAATCAGAAAGTTCCATCATGTAGCATCATATTAACACCCACATGGGTCATCACCTGGGTTGGAACCTTTAGTTCCACCACATGGACTTCTGCCAAGTAAGCTAATAGAGCAATTGATAACAGCAGTAGGTTGTCATCCTCCATGTGGACCAGCTCTAGAGGGGGATGGGACATTTTGCCAATTTTGCCACAGATATTTGCTGACAACAGAGGAATTGTGAGACTCAGGAATGTCAGGGTTCTTTCCAGGCTCTGGAGGAGAGTATGTCTAGTGGGCACAGACTCTTTTGTCCTATCCCTCCAACTTGTCTCTGTTCCAGTCCTTCTCTTTTCCCCACCCCTAGTTCCTTGTCCCAGTCCCATTCTCCTTACTTAGCTGGTCCCAGACTACTCCTAAAACTTCTCATACTAGTCCCAGCCTCCTTGCTCAACAAGTCCGAGTCCAACCCCTCAAGGATCCCCATATGTCACCCTTCAGTTCCAGTCTCCTTAAACAGCCAGTTCCAGTTCCCCACTCTGGGTCATTGATCTCTCTCTCTCTCTCTCTCTCTCTCTCTCTCCCCTTCACTCTGGCCTCCAATCTTAGTGAGGGAGCTAAACACTGTCCAGCTAAAGCATGCAACCTTTCAAATGGGGAAGGTTGAGGGCTGGAACTAGCATCTCCTGCTGCCAGTAGTAAGAGCACTAGTGGCATATGAAGCCTGGCCCACCTCTAAAGAGTGGGTTGGACTAGACCTTTGATTTGTCTCTTAAATCATCATTAGGAAGAAGTGTGCTCCTTTCTTCTCCCTTGGTGCTGAGCTGCATATGAGAATGAGAGGAAGATAGGAAAGTGAAATCTGGGAGCAGGTCAAAGGCTTAACCCAACTCTCTGTGTACTAGAAGCCTGGACTTTCTGCATACACTGCCCTAGTTGTTAGCACCAGCTGCTGTCTCTTCTAACCTCCACTTCGACTGAGAAGAAAGCTAGGGTTGTGCCAATAGTACAAAAGGGTAAACAGGCTGACCCAGGTAATTATAGGCCTGCCAATCTGACATCAGTCCTCATCAAGAAAATGGAGGGGCTGATATGGAACTTGATTAATCAAGAATTTAAAGGAGGATAATATAATTAATGCCAGCCAACATGTATTTATGGAAAATAGATCCTGTCAAACTAACTTGATAACTCTTTTTTGATGGGGCTAAAAGTTTGCTTGATTAAGGTAATAATATTGATGTGATATCAAATGCCTTAAAGAAGGCTAAATATTTGATACTGCACAACATTTTGCTCAAAAAGCAAAAATGATATAAAATCAACATGGCACACATTATAGGGATTAAAAGCTGGCTAACTGATAGATCTCAAAATGTAATTGTGAACTGGGAATCATTGAGTAGGTGTGTTTTTGGTTTTTAGCCCCATGCTAGTTAACACTTTAACCAATGACCCAAAAGAGAACATGAAATCATCACTGATGAAGTTTGCAGATGACACACTTTGGGAGAATGGTAAATAATGAAGAGGACAGGTGAGTAATAGAGTGATCTGGATTGCTTGGTAAGCTGGGCACAAGCAAACAATATGTTTTAATTCAGCTAAATAGATTCATTTAGGAACAAAGGATGTAGGCCATAGTTACAGGATGGGACTTTATCCTGTGGACATGGACGGCACATAACCTGAGCCTCCCCCAGCCTCTATTATGTTTCCCAGGCTCAGGGCTCCTCTGGCTGGCCGGGGCTTGGGCGGGTGACTCGGGCAGGCGGAGCAGCTTGGGTGGGTCAGGGCTCGGGGTGGCTCCGGGGGGCCGATGGGAGATCCTTTGACCAGGGTGTGGGGCTTGGAGCTCCTCTGGCCTCTGCATGTGGGTGGGAGGGGGGGATGGAGTGGAGGCCTGGCCTCAGGCAGAAGGGGTGGAGTGGGGGTGGGGTCTCTGGCAGAAGGGGCAGAGCAGGGGGCTAGCTTCCCTAAATGAGGGGTTCACGTGCTGCCTGCCTGGGGAGTACGACTCTGAAAAAGATTTGGGAGTCAGAGTGGATAATCATCTGAACCTGAGTTCCCAGTGCGATGCTGTGGCCAAAAGGGCTAATGTGATCCTTGGATGGATAAACAGGGGACTCTCGAGTAGAAGGAGAGAGGTTATTTCACCTCTGTAATGGGTATGACAGCTGCTGAAATGCTGTGCTTTGTTCTGGTATCTACAATTCAAGGAGTATCTTGATAATTTGGAGAGGGTTCAGAAGAGCCATGAGAAGGATTAGAAAACACGGTTTATAGTGATAGACTAATGGGAGCTGAATCTACTTAGCTTAACAAATAGGAGGTTAAGGGGTGACTTGATTACAGTGTAAAAGTACCTACATGGGGAACACATTTAATAATGGGCTCTTCAATCTAGCAGAGAAAGATGTAACACAATCCAATGGCTGGTAATGATGCTAGACAAATTAAGACTGGAAATAAGGCATACGTTTTCAACAGTGAGGGTAATTAACCATTGGAACAATTTATTGAAGGTCATAATGGATTCTCCATCACTGGCAATTTTTAAATCAAAAGATTGGATGCTTTTCTAAAATACATGCTCTAGGAATCATTTTGGGGAACTTCTCTGGCCTGTTACACAGAAGGTCAGACGAGATTATCAAAGGGTAGCTTCTGGCCTTGGAATCTATGGGGAAGAAAAACAAAAAGGCTGATTTCTCCTATAGTAGGCTATGGTTACCAACGTTTTAAAAAATATTTCCTGCAACACTTCTGAAGGAGGGAGTTGTCCTGGAGAAATAACTAATCTTAAAATGTCAAGACCTCAAATAGTTGAGGGGTTCATTTTAGCAGCCCCGTTTCTCTCCTTTCTTTATAGGTGTCCCACCCACACTCCCCGTTGTCTCCTTTGGGGACACTCGGTAGCCTGCAGCTTCCCACCGCAGCCAGGAACAGCAGGCCTGTTCCCCTCTCTGGCATCTTCAGGGATATGTCCCATGCTTTCTCTATCAGGTTTCTATTTGCTGCTCTGTTGGGAGCTGAGGAAATTTCAACAGTACTTTCAACCCCAAGTGTTTGACAATCATGAATCAGGCTTAGGCCCCCAAAAATAATGAGATTGGTTTAAAAATTAAGAAAAATAATACATATTTGGATCTTTTTACCTGCCTTCTGATTTCTACACATTTAGTGTGTGCTCAGGTTGTGTTCAAGTTTTTCTGTGCAACCATGAGGCTAGAAACTTACTTTAAAAAAATAATAATAATGAAGCCAGAGATTCTCCCATAATCAGCTGATTTCAGGATCTGGAGCTTTAAGGAAAACACCAAATATCATGAGACTTGTTAACACTGTATCCCCAATAGGTCCCTCTGTCCATCAGGCCCAATTCCCAGTGTAAGACCTGGAGTTTAATGGTCTAGAGCCATGGAACTCTCTACTTCTCCCAACTGGAAAAAGAGGGAAAGCTAGCTCTATCAGGCTTAATGTACATAATTATAATTTCACCTCAGTGCAGTTCTGTACAGCATTTTATGTTGTCTTATTTGGACTTGGTGATCTGCTTTTGGAAATTATACTATATTGTGCATGTAGATGTAACTCAAGAAATAAGGGAGGATGGAAGGACTTTGTGACAGCGGGGGCTCGGTCCACATGTGATATCATGACCGGGCAGGGGCGGCTCCAGGCACCAGCGCAGCAAGCGCATACCTGGGGCGGCAAGCTGCAGAGGCGGCATGCCGGCCGCTGTGAGGGCGGCTGTCAGGTTGCCTTCGGCGGCATGCCTGCAGGAGGTCCGCCGGTCCCACGGCTTCGGCGACAATTTGGCGGCAGGGACGCTGAAGGCGCGGCACTGGCGGACCTCCCGCAGGCATGCCGCCGAATCCACGTGGCTAGCGGACCGCCCGCAGGCATGCCGCCGAAAGCCACCTGACTGCCGTGCTTGGGCATAGAGCAGCCTCTGTGACCGGGGATTCTTCTCGCAGAGATGAGGAACTCTGTGCTGAGCAGACTTTGCAGGACCAGACTAGCCGTGGTGGTGTAGATTCTGAAATGAGGTTAACATGGACTTGACTCTACTGTAGAGTTGCTTTGACTCTAGGGGTCCATGCTACTGGCAGCTGGCAAAGTAACAGAATCTAGTGCTGTTGGCTTCACTAGACTGAAGTAGACAAGCAAGGAGAGCTGTTTAGAAGAACTCACTTGACCAGCAATGAATCTAAGGTTTGTGCATGAGGTTTAAGTGGGTAGAAATTGAGTTCCTGACCCTGCACGGTGGGGAAAATTACCTAAGACTGGGGTTGGCCATAACTCTTATACACTGTTTGGGTTTTGCTAATTTTATTTTGTTTTCCCAAATAAAGTGTGGTGGGTTTTTTTTTGTTTTTTGTTTTTTTTTTGGTAACTTCATATTGCAGAGTACTCCCATGTGCTTCTGAGTATGGAAAGGACACACGGAAAAGTGATCAGGAAGCTTTAAATTTAGTTTCCTGGAGCCAGTAATGGGAGTGTAGCTCTGGGGTAGGGGTTTGAGCCAAACATTTATTTTAGAAAGGGTCCCCTAGACTTATTGATATCAGCCCTTGTTGCTGCCATCAACACTTAGAAGAAGGGTTATACCAATGTCCACCTGTGTTCTCCATTCTTGAGAACCTCACACCATAGCAGTTTCCCCTGTATGGACATCATTCAGTGCAGTTACTTGCCTGTTATGGACAAGAATGCTGAGAAACCAGCATTGTTGACAGCTCTTAGGATTAAAAAAAAATCACAAGTCTCATGATATTTAGTAAAAAGCAACAAAGAGTCCTGTGGCACCTTATAGACCAGGGGTCGGCAACGTTTGGCACGCGGCTCGCCAGGGTAAGCACCCTAGCGGGCCGGGCCAGTTTATTTACCTGTTGACGTGGCAGGTTCGGCCTATCGCGGCCCCCACTGGCCGCGGTTCGCCGTCCTGGGCCAATGGGGGCGGCGAGAAGCCGCGGCCAGCACATCCCTCACCCGCGCCCCTTCCCGCCGCCCCCATTGGCCCGGGACGGCGAATCGCGGCGAGTGGGGGCTGCGATCGGCCGAACCTGTCGCGTCAGCAGGTAAATAAACTGGCCCGGCCCACTAGGGTGCTTACCCTGGCGAGCCGCGTGCCAAACATTGCCGACCCCTGTTATAGACTAACAGATGTATTGGAACATAAGCTTTCGTGTGTGAATACCCACTTCGTCAGACACATGTAATGGAAATTTCCAGAGGCAGGTACAAATATGCAGGCAAGAATCAGTCTGGAGATAACGAGTTTAGTTCAGTCAGGGAGGGTGAGGCCCTCTTCTAGCAGTTGAGGTGTGAACACCAAGGGAGGAGAAACTGCTTTTGTAGTTGGCTAGCCATTCACAGTCTTTGTTTAAACCTGAGCTGATGGTGTCAAATTTGCAAATGAACTGAAGCTCATCAGTTTCTCTTTGAAGTCTGGTCCTGAAGTTTTTTTTGCTGTAGGATGGCTACCTTAAACTCTGCTATTGTGTGGCCAGGAAGGTTGAAGAGTTCTCCTACAAGTTTTTGTATGTTGCCATTCCTAATATCTGACTTGTGTCCATTTATCCTTTTACATAGGGACTGTCCAGTTTGGCCGATGTACATAGCAGAGGGGCATTGCTGGCACACGATGGCGTATATAACATTGGTGGACGTGCAAGTGAATGAACCGGTGATGTTGTAGCTGATCTGGTTAGGTCCTGTGATGGTGTCGCTGGTGTAGATATGTGGGCAGAGTTGGCATTGAGGTTTGTTGCATGGATTGGTTCCTGAGTTAGAGTTATGTGCGTTGTGTGGTTGCTGGTGAGAATATGCTTAAGGTTGGTGGGTTGTCTGTGGGCGAGGACTGGCCTGCCTCCCAAGGTCTGTGAAAGCGAGGGATCGTTGTAGATCACTGATGATGCGTTGGAGAGGTTTAAGCTGAGGACTGTAGGTGATGGCCAGTGGAGTTCTGTTGGTTTGTTTCTTGGGCTTGTCTTGCAGCAGGAGGCTTCTGGGTACACATCTGGCTCTGTTGATTTGTTTCCTTATTTCCTTGTGTGGGTATCGTAGTTTTGAGAATGCTTGGTGAAGATCTTGTAGGTGTTGGTCTCTGTCTGAGGGGTTGGAGCAAATGTGGTTGTACCTCAGTGCTTGGCTGTAGACGATGGATCATGTGGTGTGTCCAGAATGGAAGCTGTAGGCATGAAGATAGTCATAGAGGTCGGTGGGTTTTCGGTATAGGGTGGTGTTAACGTGACTGTCCCTTATTTGTACTGTGGTGTCTAGGAAGTGGACCTCCCGTGTAGATTGGTCCAGGCTGAGGTTGATGGTGGGGTGGAAGCTGTTGAAATCATGGTGGAATTTTTCCCGAGTTTCCTTCCCATGGGTCCAGATGATGAAGATGTCATCAATGTAGCGTAGGTAGAGAAGGGGCATGAGTGGACGAGAGCTGAGGAAACGTTGTTCCAGGTCAGCCATAAAAATGTTGGCATATTGTGGGGCCATGCGGGTGCCCATAGCGGTGCCACTGGTCTGGAGGTATATATTGTCACCAAATTTGAAATAATTGTATGTGAGGATAAAGTCACAGAGCTCAGCAACCAGTTGTGCTGTGTCCTCATCAGGGATACTGTTCCTGACAGCTTGTATTCCATCTGTGTGTGGAATGTTTGTGTAGAGAGCCTCTACATCCATGGTGGCTAGGATGGTGTTTTCTGGAAGATCACCAATGCATTGTAGTTTTTCTCAGGAAATCAGTGGTGTCACGGAGATAGCTGGGAGTGCTGGTGGCATAGGGTCTGAGTAGAGAGTCCGCATATCCAGATAGTCCTTCAGTGAGAGTGCCAATTCCAGAGATGATGGGGCGTCCAGGATTTCCAGGTTTGTGGATCTTGGGTAGTAGATAGAATAACCCTAGTCGGGGCTCTACGGGTGTGTTGATTTGTTCCTGTGTTAGTGTAGGGAGTGTCCTGAGTAGATGGTGCAGTTTCTTAGTATATTCCTCAGTGGGATCTGAGGAAAGTGGCCTGTAGAATTTGGTATTGGAGAGCTGTCTGGCAGCCTCCTTTTGGTAGTCAGACCTGTTCATGATGACAACAGCACCTCCTTTATCAGCTTCTTTGATTATAATGTCAGGGTTGTTTCTGAGCCTGTGGATGGCATTGCGTTCTGCACGTCGGCGGAAACATTCTATGTATAGGTCCAGCCTGTCATTTCGACCCTCAGGAGGAGTCCATGTGGAGTTCTTCTTGTGGTGTTGGTGGGAGGGTATCTGTGTATCAGTGCACTGTTCAGTGTTATCTTGAAAGTATTCTTTGAGTCGGAGGCGGCGAAAGTAGGCTTCCAGATCACCGCAGAACTGTATCATGTTCATGGGGGTGGTGGGGCAAAAAGAGAGTCCCCGAGATAGGACAGACTCTTCTGCCGGGTTGAGTGTGTAGCTGGATAGATTGACGATATTGCTGGGTGAGTTAGGGGTACCACTGTTGTGGCCCCATGTGGCAGGTAGGATTTTAGACCGCTTACGGTCCTTGTTCCTCTGTAGAGAGGTGAAGCTGTAATGTAGATCTCCTGTCTTATTTTAGTAAAGTCCGTTTGTGTGGAGGGTTGGATATTTATGAAAGTCTCCAGGTTGGAGAGCTCTTTTTTGATGTTTTCCTGTTTGCTGTATAGGATGCTGATCAGGTGGTTCCTCAGTTTCTTTGATAGTGTATGGCATAATCTCTCACTGTGGTCTGTGCAGTATGTAGATAGCAATGGATTTTTCACCTTCAGTCCATTTAGTATGGTGTCCATCCGTTTGCATTTGGAAAGGAAGATATCATCTGTCTGTACTTGTGCAAGTTTTAGTCTTTAGTGATATTTAGTGTTTATCCTAAGGCCTCAGCTCCTGGAGTTATGCAGGTAGTTGAGAATTCAGGGAAAGTCAGTTATTCATTGGCACAGAGTAATTAATCATTTAGATTACATTACATCAAAATGAGATGTAAAATGAGACATAAAAATTAAGAGTCAATGACACAATTTCCAAAGCCCGTTGACTTCCATGGGAGCAGAATTAGATCAATACTAATTGTTTTTTGAAACTTTCACTGTAAATGTGCCAGAAAAGGGATTTATTGGCACATAAATACTGTGGTCAAAGGTGCCTTGAATTGGGATGGATGTAGCTAGCTAAACTGGGAATACATTGACCTTATGCATTACCTTTCTACAAAAAGACCAAGCAAGGAAAACTTCACCCAAATAAAATGTTTGAGAAAGTTATGAGCATGTGAAAACAGGATTATACAACTGTTTTGTAACCTTAATTGTAGTACTTGCTGCCAGCATGACTGCTGTACTATATTTATCCCTATTTATGTTTGGAGCCAGCATACTATTGTAAAACTCAAGCAGCAAATGGTGTTTTGCCACAATATAGGACCTGATCAAAAATTGTTTCATGGCTGAGATACAGCCAGGGCCAGCTCCAGGCACCAGCGCAGCAAGCAGGTGCTTGGGGCAGCCAACGGAAAAGGGCGGCACGTCCGGCAATTCAGCGGTGGGTCCCGAGAGGGCCAGCTTTTTTTTTTTTTTTTCCCACCGCTTGGGGTGGCAAAAACGCTGGAGCTAGCCCTGGATACAGCCTAACATAGTAATCTCTGACAAGATCCTGTCCTGACAAGTAAGAACCACCCTCCACCCTTAGGAAATCAGGCTTAACACAACATGTGGAGTCCGTGAACTAGAAAAAAGGAAGAATGCTAAGAAGAATAACAGCCATTTTCTGAGGTGAAAAGTGTCTCCTCCCACAACGCCTGCTAACTCTTCTTCATAACACTTGCAGCCACTCACTGGGGAGAAAATTGCCATGTGTGGGAGGACAGAAGGGAGAGGACTAGAGAAGTGAGCCCAGCACTCTTTTCTTCTAGGGAGCTAAGGAAGAAGGCCAACCTGAACACCTAAGATGTAGGCAGAGGTGTTGTCCCATCTCTGTGACCCTGCAGGAGAAATGAGTGTGAGGGGGAAAGAAGGAGAGAGGACAAAGATGTCTCCCCTAAATAATCATTTGCTAGAACTCACCCCAGATACAATCACTCCATAACCAGATCTCATCAGAATAGCTCAAACGGTCTGTGTCTTGGAGAGGGTATTAGAATTGTATGGATGGGTGGCCAAAACCTGAAAATATAAATTTCAGAAGCATTTTTACTGAGTACAGTCTGTACACCAGTTGGGCCACTCATATGCACCAGTAGTATTTGCTAGATATGACCCTTTTCCTTTGTTTCACCTGCAAGCACATTTAACATCCAGTGGATTCAGGGCCGGCTCTAGGCACCAGCAAACCAAGCCCATGCTTGGGGCGGCACAATTTCAGGGGTGGCATTCCCACACTTTGGCAGTTGCGCTCCCGGAGGGTTTTTTCTTTTTTTTTTGCTTGGGGAGGCAAAAAACCTAGAGCCGGCCCTGAGTGGGTTTGAGAATGGAAGGGTTATACATATATCTCATGCTGTGTTTCCATTTCTCTGTCAGAGTGTGAGAGAACCACCACAGTAGTTAAATTATTGAACACAAGAAATAAAATCTGAGGTATGATTGCATCTTGGGTACACATACCTGCATTAGCCTGGCTTAAAAAATATCCATGAAAACGCAGCAGCATTGGCATGGGCGTGAGCATGGGTTGTAGAAACATGGTGTGGACTCTAAGTGCATACTCACGTCACTAGCCACAGTGAAGCCCATGCTGCCATGTCTACACTGCTGTTTTTAGCCATGTTAGCCATGGGTAATGCTACCACAGGTATGTCTAGACATGCTGCAGTCACACCTTAGACAGCAGTGCAGATAAACTCTTAGAAAGCAGGCTGCCTTGAGCTTCTGCACTAACTTCAGTTTCTAGAGGGTCTCGCATTCCTCTTGCCAAGCACAGATGGAAGAAAGCACTCTTGGCTACAGTTGCAAATTGAGCATTTAGGAGCAGCTTCAGATCAAATGAGACTCCTGCCTTGTAAAGTGGTGTTACACAAAGTAGATGCATTCTCCCAGTCCAGGGTTCCAATACCCTTCCAGTTGCTTTCACAAGCTACCATCATTCTTTCAGCCTCAGCAAGCTAGTCCTCATCTAAATCTCAATTTCATTTAGGCACCGAGGCATTCTTGTCTATGTACCAGCTGGGTCAGAAAAGATGGAAATCTAAAGCAGGGTATTGTCAGCATAGTGAAGACGCCACAGCCCAAGTTCTCCTTACTAACCCCCATAGGGACTTTGGGTACACAACAAACAGGAAGCAAGATAAGATAGACCACTGCCATATCCTGTATGAGAGAACTATGGGATCAGATGAGAAATTGCCCAAAAGCCACACTGGGACCTGTCACCTCTCAAAGGAAAGACTGGAGTTACTCAAAAGCAATTCAGTCCAACTATGATAGGGTCTGTAGACATCTGAACAATATCTTATGATGAGTAGTGTCAAAGGCAGATGACATCTCCTCTTTCATCAGTAGCAGGAGATAAAAGTAAACCTATTCTGGTTTTTGTCCCATATGAAGTCCTACAACTCAATTGATAAGGCACAAGGAAATTTGAAGACTCCACATAGTGCTACAACATAATCAACCATCTTTCCCAAATAAAGAGAGACTGAGCAAAGTTAATAGTTAGCAAGACTGTCAACATCAAGCGAAGGTTTCTTGAACTGGGGCTTTACAATAGCTTCCTTAAGAACAGCCAACAAACTAATTCCCACCTTCTTTCACTAGCCTAGGAGCATATGAGTCCAGCTCATATTTCACAGTCCAGAGTGCAAAATCCAACTGAAGCATCAGCAGAGCCCTAGACCTGGTTCCCTTAAAACACAGCTCTGTCACCATGGAGGCAGATAATTTTATGATTTTATGTGCAAAGGCATGTGAAAATTCCAGTTATTCGAACTGTGCTTTATCACAGAATGGAAGCAGTCCGGATTAGCCAGGCTATCCACCACCCAGAGCAAAATTCCCTGAATTTCTTGGATTTGTGGATGATTTATATTTCCTCCTATTAATGATCTGTACTGGAAATCTAAGGAAAAGAAAGGAGGGGGGAAAATGGGAGTGAAAAAAGAATGACCCAGGAACAAAGTTCTGAGCTATGGATCTTTGCTGACAGGACTGTGCCTGCTGTTCTTATTTCCTTGTTCATTATCCTTCGTTTTTAAGGCCATTATTTTGTCAGTTACAGGGACTCTTCAGCAATGTGTCTGAAAGCAAAGGCCAGTTTTATGCTGCTAAAATTGAAATTAGGATTTTGTTGTTGTTTGCCAAATTCAATTTTCACATTACAGTCCTCACACTACTGAAGATTGAAAGTGTCTTACCTGTGACAGTCCAGTATGGCAAACTGTTCAGAGGCAGTGTACTTCAATGACCTACATGTCAGAGGGTGAACTGCTGCTCTGTTTGTGATCAGCCTTTGAGCTAAGCTGCAATACACTGCATGACTGACTGTCTGCTTGTGAGATACCCTATAGCAGGGGTAGGCAACCTATGGCACGTGTGCCAAAGGTGGCACACGAGCTGATTTTCAGTGGCACTCACACTGCCTGGGTCCTGGCCACCGGTCTGGGGGGTTCTGCATTTTAATTTAATTTAAAATGAAGCTTCTTAAACATCTTAAAAACCTTATTTACTTCACATACACCAATAGTTTAGTTATATTATAGACTTATAGAAAGAGACATCTAAAAACGTTAAAATGTATTACTGGCACGCGAAACCTTAAATTAGGGTGAATAAATGAAGACTCGGCACACCACTTCTGAAAGGTTGCCGACCCCTGCCCTATAGGGTGGTTGAGCTGTGTGCCTCCTTCCACCCCAGTCTTTGTGGAGATAGAATATATTTTGGGCTGTTTTCTTTCATTGACAATTGCGGTTTGCAGCTCACTAGTGGTTCTGGGCTGGTCTTACACTTTGTGGGTGGGATCATTTGTTAGTGAGGTTCCCCGTAGGGGACCGTCCTAGATTGACAGCCTCTTTATTTGTGCATATCTATTCTTCATTGTCCAACATTTGAAATGCCATTTTTCTTTCAAGAAAGGATACTATTATCACTGGTATCATTGGGTGGTAGTGCAAATGCAGCCCCTACTTCTGGGGCACTGTAAAGGGAGGGTGCTGGATGCAGGTGGATCACACAGGGAACAGACCCCATCTGGCCTGAAGAAGAAGAGCATAAACTGCTAATCTTGTCCTTGTTTTGGTATTGAGTTGTGCTGCTAGAGTTAAGGTGTAAATGGCCTTTTCATTCTTAAAGCCATGTCCTGTCCAGTGCTGGATTAAGTGGGCTTCAGCCCCGGGCCTCTGCTTTCCTGGGGCCCCTTCAATCCTTGAAATATATACAAGAGAGATTTTGATTGTATTCATGCTAGCACTGAAAAGAAAAGAATAAAAAAAAAATTTACTCCCCCCTGCTGACACTGTTTTTTTTGTTTTTGTTTTTCAGTTTCTTAAGCTTTCACAGTTTAATTTTTTTCAGACTTTCAGTTGCTGGTGATGGGAGTGCAAATTGGCAGCACTAATCACTGGTTGCTAATTACAAAACTGCATAGTACTTCTTTAGTATTGTTTTAAACTCACTTCAAATTGTTCAGCAGACAATTTTCAAGTGGAGCAGTGAAAAGGAAAGCTAAGTTAGAGAGAAAATTGTAGGCAAGTTACACAAACTATTTCTCTGCTTGTACTACTTCAGAATCATCTGCCAGAGATACTGGACCATCCTTCTCAGAAAATGATAAAGTGAAGATATGTATATAAACTTGTTCCCTCAGGAGCGGGCAGAAGAAAAGGCAAACATTTTAGAAATCCAGGACAAAAGTGATGAAAGGGACAACCCACTTGTCCATACAGAAGGCAAACAGAATAGTAGTGATAAAGAGGATAATGTTGCCATTAGTGACAAACAAGATCCCGCTAAATGGCCTTCTTTGATAACAGAGGAATTTTGTGCCCAATTTATTGAGAAAGGTCTGCTCTATTGTCAGAATCGCAATGATAAATGTATAGCTTCTGAGCGGGACTCAAACAGTATCTCTCATTCTTCCTTTAGATTAAGTGGAGAATGTTAGCAGAATTGGCTAATGTATTCTAAATCCACAAGAGTAGTAGTGTAGTTCGTGTGCAAACTGTTTCTCGATAAACTGGGCACAACAGAAGAATTTTATTTCCTAACAATCTTAGCACCTTCATAACCTCAGGCTTTTCAACTGGGGAAAAAAAGCAGAGGAGAAGACTTGTTCCCATGAAAACAGTGTGGGACATCACAATGTCACACTTGCATGGCTAACACATTCGCAAAAAAAGCATCTCATTGACAGGGAGATAGTACATCTTCTTCTCATGCAAACTACTTACTGAAAAGACATTTTAAGGCATATTGTGACAGTTGTTAATTTCCTGCCTTCCTCTAAATGCTACACCACGTTCAGCAAGAAACTTATCCACTCTCCATAGAATGGAAATTATCTTGGTATTCTTGAAGCCATCACTGAATTTCACCTGTTTTTAGTGAGCATATTAAATGCTATGGAAACAAAGGGAAAGGTCATCCATCCTACCTGTCGAAAACAATCTGTGATGGGCTCATTGAGCTAAGAGGACATAACGTTTTGGAATTTATTGTAACTGAAGTCAAACAGAAGATATATAACTTTTTGATAGTAGATTCAACTCTTGAAATAGCTCATGTTGATCAGTTATCTGTCATTTTACTATACTTCTTACATGGTGCTGTATGAGTATTTCATTGGCTTTATACAGATTGAAAGCCACACGGGCAAGTCGCTCTTTCAGACTCCAAAGTCTTTATTGGATACAAATGGCATTGCTATTGTAAACTGCAGAGATCAGTCATATGATAATGCAAGTAACGTGGCTGAAAAGTTTGAAGGCTTCAAGCTCTTATCGAAAGACTAAACCCACTAGCTGAGTACTTGCAAGGCACAGCTCATTCTCTGAATTTAGTTGGAACTTGCAGCATTGATTCTTGCATGGAATCTATATAATTTTTTCAGGTTTGTTCAGGAAGATATATTTCTGAAGGTGGCATGGCAGGCAATGTCTGCTTCTGTGCAACAGTCTTACCAAGAATGAACAAAATCCATGTAGATATGAGACGATCCTGTCATGCTGAATCTTGTAAAATGATTGTAGTGAACTATGAGGGCATTCAACATTGCTTGAAAGAAGCAATGGATGATGCTGAGGAAAATAGTGAAACTCAAAGGGAAGCACGATTGTTGTACTAGAAAAAGTGCCAATTGGAAACTGCGATGAGTATCTTTTGGAATGTGATACTAGAAAGGGGTGACAGTATAAAGCTTCAAAAGCAAGGTCTGCATCTTGTTGCTATTAATTTGCTGACTTCCTTGCAAGGTTCTGTCACAAGCTTATGATCTCAGTTTGACAATTTTTAGGAGCTTGATCAAGTATGAAGTGAAGGCAAGATGAGAACATGCACTGAGGAACTGTTTGACGCTCACCAAAATGTATCAATTTTCAACATTTATAAGATATTGTGATTATGCAGCCCTACTGGAATCATCAAATTTTTCCATGACAAAGATCTGAGTAATGTCTTAAATATTTTCCTTGCGTTGAGACCACATTTGACTGTACCCATTGCCAGTTGTGAAACACTGGGGAATTCCAGAAGACTGGAAGAAAGCTAATGTTGTGCCAATTTTTTGATCTTGGGCAAGATAATGGAACAGCTGATATGGGAATAATAATAATAATAATTAATAATTAATAATGAACAAAAGGAGGGTAATGTAATTAATACAAATCAACGTGGGTTTATGGAACGTGATGTCTTTACTTGATTATAAGTTTCATAAAGTAAATTTTGCCAACCTTATTACCTTTGACTTTTGTAAGGCATATGAAATTAGAACAATATAAAATTAACACTGCACACATTAAATGGATTAAAAACGAGCTAACGGATAAGTCTCAAAATGTAACTGTAAATGTGGAACTGAGCTGGTATGTTTCTAGTGGGGTCCTGTAGGGATTGGTTCTTGGCTCTAAGCTATTTAACACCTTTATCAATGACTAGGAAGATGGAAAAAATATCATTACTAATAAATTTTGCAGATGACCCATAAATTGGAGGAGTGGTAAATAATGAAAAGTACAGGTCACTGATTACCGAATGATCTAGGTCACTATGAAACTGAGCACAAGCAAACAATGTTTCAATTCAGCTAAATGTAAATGTATACAACTAGGGAAAAAAAGAACATACGCCATAGTTTACAGGATGGGGACTCTATCCCGGGAAGCAGTGACTGAAAAAGATTTGGGGGTTGTAGTGGATAATCACCTGAACATAAGCTCTCAGTGTGATGCTATGACCAAAAGAGCTAAAATGATCCTTGAATGCATAAACTGGAGGATCTCAAGTAGGAGTAGAGAGAGAGAGATTATTTACCTCTGTATTTGGCACTGGTGCAACTGCTGTTGGAATATTGTGTCCAGTTTTGGTGCCCACAACTCAAGAAGAATGTTGATAAATTGGAAAGGGTTCGAGAAGATCCATGAGAATGAGTAAAATATTAGAAAACATGGTTTATTGTGATGAACAGATAGATTCAAGGAGCCCATCTTAACAAAGAGAAGGTTAAGGATGACTTAGAGTATATAAGTACCTACATAGGGAATAAATATTTAAATATCAGCTCTTCAATCTAGCAAAGAAAGATGTAACACAACCCAATGGCTGGAAGTTAAAGCTAGACAAATTCACACTGGGCATAAGGCATACATTTTGTGGTGACAGTAATTAATCACTGGAGCAATTTACCAAGGGCTGTGGTGGATTCTCCACCACTGACCATTTTTAAATCAAGATTGGATGCTTTTCTAAATGATGTGCTCTAGAAATCACATTAAGTTCTATGGCCTGTGCAATACAGGAAGTCAGACTGGATGATCACAGTGGTCTCTTCTAGCCTTAAAAATCTCTGAAGCTAAGTGATCACTCTCTGAGCTTGCCTTAATCAAAATTGTCTTCAGTCAACTATGGTAGAAACAAACCTTAATACTCCTGCTATCATATCAACTGAATGGGGTTTACTTCACACACTGTTTGAGGATACAATAACTGAATCTGCAGCACTTAAACATCATAAGATGCCAGTTTAAACACAGCATTTTATTTGACTCTTAATGTTTCATGTTTATCCAAACAATATATAACCTGTTTGTTGTTTTCGAGTTTCCTTTCATGTTTATTCAATAACAATAAGAAGTTGTTTGTCATAGTCTGGGTGGGTTTTTTTGCTTTCATGAATACCACAGTTATGGAAAAAGGGGCATCCGAAAAACATTAGCCCTGGTCATCCAATCTCATTAATCTAGCCCTAGTCCTGTCCTAGATAAGAGCAGGGAACAATTACCCATTGAAATTAAAAGGTTACAACAGCGTATAACCCTAAAATCCTGTTTTTAGGTAGCTATAACTTTCCCTAAATACTACTTTTGGAGCTGAAATTCCTGAGACTTGCCACACTCACATTTTCTCTCTGATCTGAAAGCAACTTAGGTAACCTGTTTGGCTGAATATCTGCAATACCTAATGAGACCAAAAGGTGTTTTTATAGTTTGTGAATTTGAACATTAGACAGTTGAGAGGTATAATTCTAATGGAAGAGTTGTTTTGTGTCCCTGGCATATTTTAGAAACCTGCTTGTTTCCGTTTGTTTTAACAGTTACCTTGTGACTAAATAACAGTATAAAAAAAAATGTTACCTTTTATATTTTGGGTGGAGTTGTCACATCCCTCCAAAACCCAAGTGCTAACTCTAAACTGAAAGAATGCCAAATTGTGGCATTTAAGCAATACATAAGAGTGATCTCTGTTAGAATGTTTCTCTCTGTGAGTGGGGAGAGTAGAGGTCTTTCCCAGTTGTTGCAGACACAAGTGAGTTATTCAACCTCTCCTCACAAATGTCAGAAGAGATCAGCCAGCATATATCCTATTTATACAATGTATGTTTTGTTTTCTCCCGTTGTTCTGCAGCACTGGAGCTGCTTTTTAATGGCATATCTGATGCTCAGAGCAGAGGACTGGAAGGCAGGAAATCAAGGTTTTATTTCCAGCCCTGCTACTGATTCACTGTTTGACATTTAGAAAGTCACTTAACCTCTCTATACATGGGTGAACTAATGCACGGTGAGCCTGATTCTCATTTACATCAATGCCCCTTTGCATTGGGGGGGAGGGATAGCTCAGTGGTTTGAGCATTAGCCTGCTAACTCTAGGGTTGTGAGTTCAATCCTTGAGGGGACCACTTAGGGATCTGGGGCAAATTTGGTCCTGTTTGCAAAAGCAGGGGGCTGGACTCTGTGACCTTTCAGGGTACCTTCCAGCTCTATGAGAGGGATATCTCCTTTAAAAGAGAAAAAATTGCTCCAGTAGTGTAAAGTGATCTTAATGTGGATGAGAATTGGGCCCAATGAGTATAACAATTACTTAATACATTTTAAAGCATACTGAGACCTTCAAAGGAAGGATGCTGTATAAGTAAATTCAAATTAGATTTTGAAGAAAATAGATATTTGGAGGCTAGCCCTTCAAAAGATGGTAAAGTTTTAGCAACCTGTGATCACTGTCTCATCAAGTATCAGAGGGGTAGGCGTGTTAGTCTGGTTAGTTCTGTATCCACAAAAACAACGAGGAGTCCGGTGGCACCTTAAAGACTAACAAATTTATTTGGGCATAAGCTTTTGTGGGTAAAAACACCACTTCTTCAGATGCATGGAGTGAAAATTACAGATACGGGCATAAATATATATTGGAACATGAAGAGAAGGGAGTTACCTTACCTTTAGGTTGCAAATACTCAGGTATTTCCT